>NC_056751.1:623460982-623548482 GCF_019279795.1 Protopterus annectens | reverse complement strand
CATACACAAATACTTGGGTGTGCGTAATTTCATCCGCAGACTCAAATATCCAAATGACAACATTCACAGCATCGACCACAAAACTTTGACAGTGTTAATGTCAGCACACTAACTACTCATGTACTGAGCAATAACCTTGGAGCATGTAGAAAACAAAAGTAAAATAAAATAATAAAATACCTACCACACCCTCTGCTAATATATACTAACTTCAAGACTGCGCAATGTCAAGGAAAGGGCATCTTTCCCAACCTGAAAATTGTGCAGTCTCATACACCAGTTGATCATCTGGGTAGTCAACCAAATTTTGTTGACTAAATGGATGTCGACCATACATGAATTCTACTTAATTAAGTTCCCCCATCCCCACAGACACACACAAATATATATACATATGTATATTTGTCCTTGGTGCTTGTAAGCCATCAGACTCCCTGCCATCACTGATCATGCTTATTTTTTTCTCTGACTGGGAAACAGCCATTCACAGTGGAGCAATCATCCATTACTTCCTTAATGGTTTTGCTTGCTGGCCTTACTGTCTGCCTTCTGCAGCTGTGATACACACATAACTGAAGCAGGACCTGCAATGGCAGACTGTTTGCTGATGTGAGTTCCCAAATATGCACTTAAATCTGACTGCAGTACCTGCACACTGCTCACTGGATCACAGTGGACATCCTTGTCATACTGTGCTGATGTACTATTTGTCAACCTCTGCTTGGTGTTGGCATTACGAAGTTCAGTGGAGGGCATAAGTAGTATAGTTACTCTTACTGATGTTTTAATAGCAAATTGTTACATATACAAAAGCCATTATTACTGTGACAGTTTAAAGAATTACTTTGTAGAACTGTTAAGAAATAACACTGCACTCCAGGAGCTGCTCCAGCTTAGAGTGATAAACTGTATCAAATGATCGTGACAGGTCCACGAAAAGTACACCTACCAATTAGCCACAATTGATGTGGCTGCTTGTGAAATCACTAAATTGAAAGAAGCAATATTTGGACCATGCTATGGCTTAAAGACACGTTGTGTGCTGGAGATTTATTCATAGGAGAAGACTGCATAAGGTTCATGTGTACGACACACATTTTTCTAGGATTTTAGAAGTAGAAATAGAAGGACTATAAGAGGGTACTTGTTCAAACCAATAGAAGGGCTATCTTTGCACCCACAAGTGCATTTTGGTAAACATCAGGGACACAACCTTCTTTGATAGAGTGACTGAAGAGAAAAGAAAGTGAATAAGCAACAGACATAGCTCCAGTATTCTACAACTCAAACAGAAAATCATCCATGGCAAGGTCCCAATCATAGAGAAGATCATACATGGCAGGGCCCCAATCATAGAGATCATCATCCATAGCAGGCTCCCAATCATAGAGATCATCATCCATGGCAGGGTCCCAGTCATAAAGATCATCATCCATGGCAGGGTCCCAATCACAGACATCATCATCCATGGCAGGGTCCCAATCATAGAGATCATCATCCATGGCAGGGTCCCAATCATAGAGATCATCATCCATGGCAGGATCCCAATCATAGAGATCATCATCCATGACAGGGTCTCAATCATAGAGATCATCTTCCATGGCAGGTCCCAATCATAGAGATCATCACCCATGGCTTGGTCCCAATCACAGAGATCATCATTCATGGCAGGTCCCAATCACAGAGATCATCATCCATGACAGGTCCCAATCATAGAGATCATCATCCATGACAGGTCCCAATCATAGAGATCATCATCCATGGCAGGTCCCAATCATAGAGATCATCATCCATGGCTTGGTCCCAATCATAGAGATCATCATCCATGGCAGGATCCCAGTCATATATTGATCATCATCCATGACAGGGTCCCAGTCACAGAGAGCATCATCCATGGCAGGGTCCCAATCATAGAGATCATCATCCATGGCAGGTCCCAAACATAGAGATCATCATCCATGGCAGGTCCCAATCATAGAGATTATCATCCATGGCAGGGTCCCAATCATAGGGATCATCATCCACGGTAGGGTCCCAATCATAGAGATCATCATCCATGGCAGAGTCCCAATCATAGAGATCATCATCCATGGCAGGGTTCCAAGATTTAAATTTAAGTAGATGTTTGTACACAGTACCTTAAGACACTTTAACAGTGCAACATGGACAGTCATGGTTCATCACAGAAACTAAATAGTGGTGGGCTTTACATGAATTTCATAGACTCATGCAAATTCTGTACAAATACTCTGGCAACCTCAGTATCACTGGTGCAGAAAAAAGGAAGACAGTGAGTTACAATTAGGATGAAGTAAATGGTTGTAATTCCCTTGAAACCTTTTTAAGTCATTCATGCATAGCATCTGTTGTTTGTGGCGGTATGTTATTTTTCCAACACAAGTGTTTTGACACTGCTTCATGCCCCTCTGAATTTCACTTGATCAGAATTCATGCTTGTTTTTTTTTTTTGATAAGCAGCCCATAGATGAGTAAAAGGAGTAATTCAAAGCAGACTGGGCACAGTGACACATCTTTTCCATACAGGAGCTGTAGTATTTACCACATCAACAGAGGCAGAATTAAAATGGGGTATGACCTCTTCTAGGGATTGTCTAAATAGAATTAATTAGTTGATGGAACTCAGAATATGGTTAAAGAAGTTCTTACAGAAACATAACCTCTGTCCTTTGTACAGTTTAGTATGATTCCATTGTAGAAGTTCTTACAGAAACATAACCTCTCTCCTTTGTATACCTTAGTATGATTCCACTGAGTGACAGTTGGCAGCTGGTTACTTGCTGATTCTGCCATAAGTCTGGCTAGTACAATGCTAATAAGTGTCATTCAGGACTCAGTCAAGAGTGCTGACATGATCAGGGTTCTTATCAGTCCTTATCCTAAGAGTTGCCATATGACAGTACATACATTTAGAATAACTGAAGCCCTCAAGACACCCTTTCCTGTCATTATTACCCAAAATGACATGCTCTAATATGATACTGTCACTACTGCAGCTCACTCATTTCAGTTTTGAAGTAAGACATTTTTTTCCTGCAGTATCTAGCTGATAATGTTAGTTTACATAATGTCCAAACTAGCATATCTCCACCCAAATAACTTCTAGAAACTTTCTAACATACCTGCACACTCAATAAAGTGCCCACCACACATAGGGACACAGTTGGGTTTGGTTGCATGGCTAGGCACGTAAAAGCTGTGGTGGTCATTAGCCTAGTATATACCTAAGAACCTACAATATGCCATTACACCAAGCACTTTATTTTATCTCACAGCAGTCCCTACTAATCAAGTTTAGAAACTCCTTAAAAGCTCTCAACCCCCCCCCCCCCAGTAAACAATAAACAGGGATCACAGTCTCCTATAGACTCAGTTTTGAAATATGATGTCACTTAAAATATCTAAAGCACAATATGACAGTAACTGGAATGCTTCACTTCAGCTTTATTAGTCTGGAAATTTCTCAAACATCTCAAATCCTCCTCAGTCACAGAAGGTAGTACATTTTGAGCAGATAAACACTGGAGAAGCTGAGAGACTAAATACATTTTTATAAGATCTTGGATAGCAGTGACAGTAGGGCTATGAGGCAAGTGCTAGGCTTACCTACAGATTGAAGAACCAAATGTGATACCTTTAGGAGCAACATAGTTAGTTAATCTGTGTTTAAGTGTTAGCCACTGCTAGGACCAGTGATGTTTTCAAGTGCAACAACCTCAGAAGCGTTTGGCAACATAGCTCTAGGTTTGTTTAGCTGGGTTGACTGAAGGTCGGTTAGAATTCCAGAAGCTTAGAATAGACTTGGGGGTAGGTTAACCTTTAGTGTAGTGATTCTAGTGCAGTCAGTCAAACTGTTTGACGGCTATAAAATACCTAGATATTCATTAGGTCTGAATGCAATATTGAACATTATGAAAACGTCTCTGATCACAGCCAACATGTTATGTTTTACAAACATGGACCTCAGGAAATTAACCTCAAGAGCAGGGAGAAGTGAAGTCTGAGAGTTGAATCAACATCCATGTTGAGAACCTATAGTTAGTTACTTATGACAAGACAGACCAAATTATGATTCTTTGTGGTATGTGGAGCTTTAACCATCCCATTGTACTGCCTGTTACAGAAAAAAAGAAGTACAGGAAGGAGAACAACGCATTTACAGCCTTGAAATCTATGATGTACAAAGGAAGCAAAACACTTTAAAATTTGTTAGACTCTTCACTCAGGCACATGTATTTGTGTGGCATCACTAAGTGCATTGCAGCTTTTAAAGTTGCCAAATTACTGCTGATGCTATTTGTGCTACAGTATGAAACCTGAACGTAACGCCTTTAAGCAAACTCCGTTTAATATAAAACAGGTCTCAAAATCAAATTTTAATTCTTGATATAACATATTCCCACACTTTTTATATTTAGATATTTGTTTACCAGTAAGTGCACTGGACACAGGTGTCCCTCTTCAGGGGCAACCAAGCACCACTTTCTGGTTAAATGACTTGCTCAGGTCACACAGCAGACTGCACATTGAGTACTGGAAGTAGCCTTTTAACACCTTAAAGCTTTAGTTGTCTAAGAAAACTACCACACTGAGAACTTCTAATGGGCAATGTTGAGAGACATTAGGATGATGTGAGAGCTGTTTATATATTCAAATGCCCTTAGAAAGACGAGCACAACTTTGCTTTTTGATGCCTTCAGTTTTGCACTTGAATACAGCTAAGTTACAGAGCATCACTGACCACAGCTAAACTCAGTCCAGAGAAAAAGACAGTGCAATCATCTTGAAAACTTGATGAAATCTAGTAAGCGTCAAGATATTTACATTTTTATAAATAAAGACAATGAAAAGCAGTGTAACCAGGATCAATCTTTATGGAATTCCAGATGGAGAATGCAGCATGCTTGACCAGTGGTCAAGCCAGATTGTCTTAGGTTACTGGATCACCAGAATGGTGCTGAGTGGGAAAGGCTACAGATAGTCTTAGTATGTGAATGGCATGGTTCACCTTTGCTACTAAACTATTAATGGATGTGGAAATGAAAGTTCTGAGGGGTCTTTGTTTGGCATAACAGCAGCACATGATTTCAGGATAAAATGGGAGAAGCAGAAACAGGGTCTGCTTCAAGCATGGCTAGCCTGGGGCTGCAACTCTCCTAGTCTTTCTAATACAGCAGCCCTGTCTGCTGTGTCAACAGCTTTAGAAACTTATAAAACTCCAACATTTTTGTATGTATTCAGTTTACTATGAAGACAGATAATTTATAAAAGTCACGAGAGAAATGTTTCTATATGGTGACCTGTCCAAAAGCCATGGTATTAGATTTTTGAATAAATATATACTGCAGGAACTGAGACAGAATGCATTTGTCTAATAACATGCTTAGTGGTGACAGACCTATAGCATGAAAGTTTCTGAAACTGCAGGAAGAACCACTTAACACTGGTGAACAATTACATATAGCATAACTTGAGAACATGCCATTCACTAATCAAGCAATTAATGAAGATACTAAATTGAAGTGATTTGATATCAGTGGCTAAGTTAGGGCAGGTAGGTGGCCTGGCATCTTCTGAGAGTGAGAAAGGTCTGAATGTTTTGACATGCTTCCAGACCTGAATAATAGGAACCACTATGAATAAAAAAGTTATCAATTTAATGGCAAATTAATAGTTAGATATTGCAAGCAAATGTCTTTCTTTAAAACTGTAAGATATAGTGTAGGAGGGAAACCACTGATAACACAGAAAGCAAGAATTTAACAATAAACTCAAAGCAGGCAAAGGCACCTTCTTTAGTAGGGAACAAAGTAAAAGTGTACTGGTTGATGGAGGATGAAATTCTAAATCCTATCAGAACACTGAACTATTAATCAATAATAAATTATCTGAATACAATAAAGTGTGAAACAACATTCATTTAACTTTTGAAGGTTTCTTTGAAAACGGTTTCAAGCTACCAAAGGTGTCATTGAAAAAGGTTACACACTAAATAACCCCTAAGGTTTAAACAAGGTATTTTGAATTTTTATTACAAATAATTGCTTGCTATAAGCTTAAGTAATTTGCTAGTCAAATGCACTGGTAAGCATAGCTGGTCTGTTCAGCAAATGTTTGACAAAATCTACATATGCATATTAAAGTAAACAGTTTATACAGGACAACTTTTATTTCCATCCAGTTCTTGTAAGTTAGGATTACTGCCCTCTACACCTAAACAAACATAAGAAAAATGCAGGTGCAGGCTAGTCAGGTGACCAGAAGACATCAACAGAAGTCTAGAAAGTAGAAAGGCTGGTTATGATAAAGGGGAACAGGCTTATATGTCAAACTCAATAATCACTTGACTGATGAGGCAGAAGTAACAATCAAACCATATATGTCAGTTTTTGAAATCAGGCTGACAGTGTAATTTAGCTATCATCATTTAAAGTAGCTTAGACAGCGCAAACCTAAATAAGAACCACATGGTAGCAGAAATTACAATTTACAATTTACAGTGCTACACTGTAGCATCTACAGTACAGAAACAAGATACTTTTTATCTATTTATTTACTTAGCTATTTTGCTAAGGATGGCCTACTATGTTTTATTGTAGGTGTATCCTTCATATTGCAAGCTTAATGAAGAGAACGTATGGCTCAAGAAAGATCTGCTGTAACCAGACACATCATCTACCACAATACAAGGAGAGGTGAAAAGTCAGGAAGCAAAGGAGAGTAGTAGTGCTGAAACTGAATTCATCCTCAAGTCTTGGTGAATACCTTCATGAGGTGGAACCTGTTTTCACAAAATCTCACCAAGGCGACACTAATATATAGTCTGTATTTATATAGCCTATATCATGGACAGAAGTGGGTCAAATACTAAAAAAGATAGCTGGGTGCACAAGACCCAGGATAATAAAGTGCCCAGTCCTGGTAGGGGCACTGGTGTCAGGATTGGAAAAGATGGCAGTGTAGAATCTTCAAAATACGGAAACATTCCTACAGTGGGGCCAGGCCCAGGGGGAGGATGGCCCTCCTGTTGTAGAAGGAAGTAGCAGTCCACAAAAATCACAAAACTGATAGACCAAAGAAGAGCCATAAAGAAGACAAAGTGGACTATTGAGGATAAGAAAGAGATTACGTACTATTACTATTATGCAAAAAGCCCAGAATGTCCACACATAAAATATACAAAATGATTAACAGAGAAATTAGAGGAAAGAAAAATACTTCCGTAAGAAAAACTGTCAGAAGCTTCAAATGAAAATTTGTGTTCATTAATACAAAAGATTTGTGAAAAACAGTATATAAATCAAGAACCTTGATCTGTTTGGAAAAAGAAGCATCTGAGGATGTTTGAAAATATAAACAACAAAACCAAGAGCTATTTGAAAAGTATAAAAAAGAAATATGGACATGGGAAAGAAAGAAAGATTTGACATGGTGCAATATTTATGCAAAGGAGAAAGCCAAATTAATCAATATAAAGAAGGGAGCCCCAAAGATATTTGAAGAGAGATGCAGGCAAAAGCATTCGGATATGGAACATTTCACAATAAAAAAATAATATCACAAAGCTGGAATGTAGAAAAGAAGATCAGTAAAGCAGAAGTTAAAAAAAATAAAAGTTGAAGTTATGGAGTGTTTGCAAAGTGAAGGATTTGATGTAGAAGGTCTAACACGTTACATCACAGCAGGATGGAGTGAGTCCCCAAAGCAGGGAGAAACAGGAAGATCAGGAAACATCTGAAGAAGAAATGTGGACATGGGAAAGAAAAAGAGATTTAATATGGTGTAATATTTATGTAAAGGAGAAAGCAAAAATAGCCAGTACAAAAAGAGCAGCACCAAAGATATCTGAAGAAAAATACAGGCAAAGGAATCCGGACATGAAAAACTTTACAATACAGAAAATAAGAAGACTAAGGGAAAAAGTAGAAAAGGAGATCAGTAATGGAGAAGTTAAAGAAACAAAAACTGAGGTTATGGAGTACCTGCAAAGTGAAGGATTCAGTGTAGAAAATCTAATTCAGAAAGCACCACAACAGGATAGAGTAATATATATCCAAATTAAGGGGAAACCAGTGGAACAGGAAGCAATTGGTCAGGTGCCACATGAAGATAATTTGGAGCCTTCCACAAGAAACCAGTATAAACATTCACTTGAAGCTAGACAGCAAGGGAAGGAACAAGAAACTGTGCAAACTCTGATGCAGTCAATGTTGAGGAGTGATAAGCCAGTGAGTTCCCATATGATAGAGCAACAGACAGCACAGGATGAATTTGATGAGAATGTGTCACAGGAAAATGCTATACAACCTTCTATAGAATGTCCGCAGGAACTGGAAAACAAGGGATGTGCCCTCAGTTTAGAAGAAATTGAGCTAAGAGAAGAATTGCTTGATTTAATAGACATGGACAGATATATCAAGATCAATGACAGAAATAGACTGCAGAAGGTTAATAAAACCCAAAAAGTCAGAAGTCTGATAAAACAAGTAATTGGGACTGTTCATAGAGAGCCATGCGATATAACTGAAGTAAACAGGATATATTACTGTGCAGCTAAATTAATAACTGATAAAGTTCTACCACAAAAACACAGGGTAGTGAGGGAAAGGAAGGGGAGAAATCGAACACCATCATGGAAGTATCGAATAGAAAAAGCTATAAAGCAATCAGGACAAGAAGTGTCACTGTTAGAAGACTATAGAAGAGGGAACAGAACAACAAAAATACTAAGAAAGACAGATTTGATAAAAGCAATATTAGAACAGACCAGGATCCATCATGTACTATCACAAATAACAAACTAAAGATTTCAGCACAAGCAGAAAAACTTAGAAGATTCGAAGATAAATATAAAGGAAAAGTACAAAATAAGCAATTTATTGATGACCCAAAAAGGATTTTATGGAGAAGTGGGAAACAAGGTAAAAGGAACTGAAAGACTGCCAAAAAAAGAGGAAGTAGATTCATTTTGGAGAAGTATCTATGAAGATCCTGTAGAACATAACAAAGATGCTAAATGGATAGAAGAAGTAAAAGAAAGAATAAGAAGTTTAAAGGTACAGGATATGAAATGGGATGAAGTAACAGCCAGAGAGATTGAAACACAGTTAAGAAAAGCTCTAATTGGAAAAACCCCAGTCCCAGATGCAGTACCTAACTTCTGGTTAAAAGTATTAACATCTTTGCATGAAGATTTAGCCATAAGTAAGAACTATCTATATGCGCATCCAGAACAGACACCAACCTGGGTAACAACAGGAAAAACAATGCTCCTACTTAAGAGTGAACATACAAGCTACCCTAAAAATTATAAACCAATAACTTGCCTTCCAACAAGGTATAAACTATACATGGGAATTGATGCCAATAGAGTTTATAGTCATTTAGAAGAAAATTCAATCATAGCAATAGAACAAAAGAGCAATAGAAGAAAGTCATATGGAACAAAGGATCATTTGTTGTTAAATAAAGTCATAGTTGAGAACTGTAAAAGGGGAAGAATCTAAGTATGACATGGACAGACTACAAAAAAGCATTTGATAGTATCCCTCATTCATGGATAAAAGAGTGCTTAAAATGTATAAGATACACCGCACGCTGATCAACTACATTACAGTGACTATGAAACAGTGGCAGACCACTTTGCAATTAAGCCATGATAAAGGACAAACTGTTATCCCAGGGATAGAAAATTCAAAGGGGGATATTTTCAGGGTGACTCTCTGTCACTGTTACTATTCTGCCTTGCCCTTAATCAATTAAGCTCTTTACTTAACAGCCTAGGCCATGGCTATAATCTGGCTCCTACAAAACAACAAAGTGTAAAGACTTCTCATCTTCTCTTTGTCGATGATTTAAAACTGTATAGCTCATCAGATGAGGAACTGAAAAGCACAGCTGCAAGTTGACAAAAGTTTTTCAGATGATATAATAATGTCATTTGGTCTTGATAAATGTGCAAAAGCAGCCTTTAAAGCAGGAAAGCTGCAGCACCAAGAAAACATCAGTTTAGGACAAGAATGTGATATAAAAGAACTTGAGCAAGAGGGAGTGCATAAATATTTGGGAATCAATGAAGGATCAACAATAAAACATGAAGAAATGTGAAAAAAAAACTTAGTAAGGAATACTTTAAAAGGCTTAAATTAATGCTGAAAACAGCACTGACATCTAAGAACAAAATCCAAGCTATAAACCAATTTGCTCTTCTTGTCCTAACTTATAGTTTTACAGTGATTGACTGGCCCCAAAACATGTTGGCTAGATTACATTGCTAGAAAACAAGAAGGATGTCTCATGCTCACCAAATGATTTATAAAAATCCTTGCATGCCAAGATTATATATTCCCCATTCTGAAGGAGGGATGGGCCTCCTTGAAATTGATTCTTTGTATAGATCTGCAATTATGGAACTCCACACATATCTGCTGACCTTACAAGACCCAAAAGTACTAAAAGTTTTGAAACATGAGGAGAATAAATCTAAGATAACTTCTCTGATTAATCTAGCAGCAGCTTATCGGTGTCAAGCAGGAATGGAAATCAAACCAGAAGTAGATAAAAATCAGGCAGCAACTGAATGTACCAAAAAACAAAAGAAAGAATATAAGGTGAAGGATCAGATGAGAAGGCAAGAAATATGGAAAAAGCATAAATGTAGTTGAAATTATAGAAAACTTCTGGAAGAACCTCATGTTGGTCAGGAACGAACACAGGAGTGCTTAAGGAGAGGCAAATTTAAACCAAGAGATAAAAGGTTAATATGGGTGGCCCAAGATAGTGGGCTGCATAAACGTTGGTTTATAAGGTCCATTGAACATGTGGGAGAAACAGACAAATGTAGGCTTTGTAAAACCGAATTAGAAACAGGTGCACACCTTGTTGCTGGTTGTGACATACTAATGGCAGAAGGACTGTATACTGAAAGGCATACTAATGTGGCGAGACTGTTGCACTGGGGATTGTGCAAACATTATGGTATTGAAGAGGCTGAAAAACACTGGAAACATGAGCCACAAAGCATCATAGGAAATGAAGAAGTTTACATCACATGGGATCATCCATTACCAACAGTTCAAAAGACAGATGCTAGAAAACCAGATATAGTGGTCCATGAAAAGAAGACAAGAATAGCATTGATCACTGAAATTGTCACACCCAGTGACTACAGTGTCCTGCATACAAAGAGACACAAAGTCATAAAATATCAATATCTGCAGCAGAAACGAGAGCAATTTGGAAGAAAGATACCCAAACAGTTCCAATAGTAGCAGGAGCAACGGGTTTTATAAAAAATAAATTTACAATCATATTTAGATATGTTACCAATACATGTAACTCCATACAAACTTAGAAGGAGTCATTACTGGGCACATTGCAGATCCTGCGAAGAGCACTACTGGCTGACATCAAAGATTGAAACAATACTAATTTCAAGAACTTTAATTGTTCTTTGACTTAGGAATGGGGTCCATTCCCGTCATGGTATTAGAAACCCAAAAGACTTGGAGTAATTAAAAAGCTATTATGTGTTGTTTATTAAATAGCTAAGTCTGATGGAGACAAGCAGTTCTTCTCAGGGGTGGCATGAGAGCACTGGCTAGTTATTGTACTTGTGAGGAGTCCCGCAGTAGGCAAATGGAAGCTGAGGCCTTCAAAACCTGAACTACAGGAAGATGATCATTAGCATCTTGTAGCATTAATCTTCAGTGTTAACTGCCAAACAGCAGAGAAGAATGGGGCTATGAAATGCTGTTCTGACTGACAAGCAGATATTTAAAGGAATGGATATTGTAAAAGAAATCACAGACAGTATTTATGTTCTAGTAGATGCCAACCTATATTATTTCAGTCCCATATCAATTGCTTATGCAAAGAAATAGACTGTTACAAGAAAAATAAATACACCTGTAAAATATTCAGGAAAGCAGCCAGACATGGCTTTACCTGTTCAGGTACTTATGTTAGATGTTCTGTATAATGCAACAGTACCTAATTAATGCATTTCACATAGGACTGCCAAAGGTGTAGCTTTGCTACACGTTAATGAGAGCTACCAAAATTTACTGGTTCATTGCACACTCCCCAAATTATAAACACCACTGCAGCACTCTAGAAAAAAGATAAATAGCTTTCTGTTAAAAGGCAGAGCTCCTCCTAAATTCTCAACTATTCAAACTCTTTCATGAACATTCTCTTCCACCTTTAATTTCTAAACTAATAAGGCCTGTACTCATTTAGAGCTTCAGGAACCTCAGCTATTCCAGTCATCTCATATTACCTCCTCAGTCAAATTTGCACACCATGTTGAAAGCATGGCCTAAAATAAGTGAGCCAAAGACAATGTCATCCTGTTTCAGAAGGATAGCATTAAGTGCCAGAAATGGTTGTGTACTGTGGATTACCTAGAGATATAATCCCTCAAGAAGGCCCTTCTGAAATATTAAGATTGTTATATCAGGTGCATCCCAGAATATCCACATGAAAAGTTTTAGCAGATCATATATGAGAAGTAAAGGAGAATGCTGACATATAAACAAACAGAAAATCACCAACAGATAAACGAATGGCATGAAAAGGGCTCCCTGTCTCAAGAGGTGTAACTGAAAGCATTGAATCTGCAAAAAATACAAAGCTCTTCTAATTTAAAACCAGTGAAATGTGCAACTATTAGAGTACTCTTGCTCCACTCCTAATCTCAGTCTACATAAACTTCCTATTGATTTCCATCACCTTCCTCTTCTGCTATACACTGATATCATTATTTAACGACTCCAAACAGTGTTTTATCTCACTACAAAGATACCTTCAATCAGACTCGCTCAGTTACATTCAGTGGATCAAAAACAAAAGATCACAGTCAACTCCTCAAACACTAAAGCTATGGTATTCAGCACCAAACAAAAACATTCTAGAGCTGCTAAGTCCTTATCAAATTTGGATCACAATAACTCTCCATTAGAGCAAGTTCCTTCTTTGAAATATCTTGGCCTCTGGCTAGATCACTGTCTTACATTTAATTTATATCTAGAAACACTCATAAAAAGATCAACCCTCTCCTTTGTGGTCACAAAATGTATCTTGTTTGTATCCTATTCTGCAAGATCAGCCATTGTAAAGGAATGCTCCTCATCAACATTGGAATCTGGCCATGTTCTGGTTACAGCCTCATCAAAAAGCTCACCAACCCTTCACACCATAGCTAACAAAATGTATTGGTTCATTGCACATTTTCCTAGATTATGAACACTGCATTAGTCTAGAAATAAAAGTTAAATGGTTACCTGTTAAACAAAAGGCAGAGCTCCACCTGGGTTCTCAACTATTCACACTCCTTCATGAACAGTCTGTTCCACCTTTGACTTCTAAACTAATGAAGCTTGCACTCATTTACAGCCTCAGGAACTTCAACCACTCCAGTTCTCTCGTGCTACCCCTCTCAATCAAATTTGCACACCTCCAACCATGTTTTCTCTATTCCTGACCCTAAACTATGGGAATCCCTGTATCTTAATCTTAAGGCCAACTCCTTGTACCCCAAGCTTCATAACTTTGTAAAAGCACATCTGACTACCACTCTAAATGCTCTTACTTCCCAGGAGGACACACACCATAATCCTTCCTCCTCCTGTTTCTCATTTATTCTGTCGTGCCACTTATCCCTTCTACTTAGAAATTATTTTTTCTTATTCAAGATGGGAGGTTTTCCTAGCCCAAATGGCCCACTGCTTTCATACTGCTGTACTGTTAGAGGTTTTATTTGAAACATTTTTGTCAACCTTTTTACTAATTTGGGTCCCCAATAAGGCATGATTGCTAAGGTGCTGTATGTACAGATTTTTGCTGCCAGCAGCCAAGGAAATCTTAGCATATGCTCTAGTTGTAGCAGTTGCGTAACTTGCCTTCCTCTAATCTATGGAGGGTAAGTTTTATAACAAGACAAACTGAATGAGGACTGCATTTTACTGTGTACACAGAAGATGAAAAGTCAAAATGTGTAGCATGTTCAGAGTGTGACTAAAACCTTAGCAGCAAGTAAACTTTATTAATATTTTCAAAACATCTGACTAAAACAAATTTGTTACTTAACAATCTTTCTCTATGAGATGTAGTTGTGATGAAGTGACATTTTTAAAGTGCTACAGTATAGTACATTATTGACAATATAAACATATGTATGATGCCAGGCATTACAGTTATCCAAGCCATATGCAATAGAACCTCAGTTGGTAAACATTCGAACCTATACTCATTTTACAAGTTCAAGGCTCATTTTCTAGACTTCACAGCTAAATATTTTATATTGACTTTTAGTTCTCTCAGGATAAATAACTCAATGTCATGTACATTAAATGAGACACTGGAATTACCCAGACACAGAATCTTCACTGTCTTAAACAGAGACACAAAATAATTTCAAGACATTTAGTTGAGTTTAAATTTCATATGGAACAGCTATGATCAATGCTTTCCAACTCATCATTGTAGGAGTCATTTTGTAAATCGTGGGCCTTACATATAATCCTAGTAATCTACCATTATTATATAACCTGAGTACAGTCTATTGTCTTAGTATTTCACACTGCCTTCAGCTGAGGCTGAAAGTAATCCATCAAATAGCACACACATCCATGTAGCAAATTAAAAAAATGCAAACCCGCTTTTATAAGACACTGAATTATATGCCTCTCAGGTCTTTCTTTGGTAAAAACTACCTCAGATCCCATTACAACTTTGTTAATACTCAGCACTAGCTTTTGGCAGGTCAGATGGTTCTAAATGCCAAGAATTTTATCTTTCTGACACTTTACAGCAGTTGGAATACTTTTCGATCTTACCTTCTGACCAGCCCAGCTCGCTTAATAACCACAAGGTGGTTCTTCCTACACATTTACTCTTGCCTGTGTTCGATGCAAAGATGTAAATGACATGCATTTAAAGCACTCCCCAGTGTGCCTGAGTGTTTTCAAATGAGACTACTGTCTCTCCAGCCTTGTATAACACAATGCTAAGAATGATCTTTTATCCTTTTTTGATTATATAACGTCATATACAGCACTGTATTTAAACCTTTCCAAATCAGAAAGCATAATCAGAGCAAATACTTCTCAACTGTCCCTGATTTTGCCTCACATTTTTCCCCTGTACCTCATAAAACCTGTCTCTTATGGTAAATTGCTGAGGATTATGGTCAGTCAATAATGTCATTCATTAGCATTTCAGGTTTGGAAACTACAGGTGATACAAGCTTTTTGTTCTGTTAACCTTTTTTAAGTGAATTAGAGTCATATTTAAAAATTATCTCTGAATCTCAGCCTTCGTCCCCAAATATTTTTTTCTTTGGCCAGAATTCCTGAGCAAAGCTGAGATTTATAAGAAGACACCATTCCCATAGTGATAATTTCAAACCGTGATTTTGGTTTGACTTCTCACCTTCAGGTAACATAATCTGCCTTTTTTTCTTATTTCACTGCTCAGTTTTTTCTACTTTCGAATCTCTTGCTTTATCTCCTTTTCATATAGACAAACTGTTTTTCTACTGTCCCAAACATACTTCTCAACTGTCCAGATTTTCAAAGAATGTCCAGAATTTTGCCTGATATTTTTGGTCTAGCCCTCATAAAATTTGTAGTTTTCTAGCAAATCATTGAAAATTAAAGTCACTAAATAAAGACACACATTTGAGTTCCAAGCTTTGTATCATTCAAAAAATGCAAGTAAAACAAAACCTGTTACTCTAGTAACTTTCTAAGTTTAAGAAATACAACAGAAGATGGATAACTAAACAAATTTTTCAGACATTGATAAACTTTGCGCATTTATACAACAGCATAAAAATAAAAAACTGGAATGGGGCAGTTTGGATTACTCTAAAGGTACAGCTTAAGGTCAGCAAAGGTGGGAGGTTAGCAACAATACCTCTTCTGGGATAAGTAAACAAGAGCAATGCAACAGCAATGACATATTTATGGATGTTGCTGAACCTTTAGATTAACAACTACCCACACGTTCTGAACGGTTGCGGAACAGACATTTGAACAGCCACAGCCCCTATACAGTCCCATCCAGAAGACCCTGGAAACAACGCAAGAAATAATACAATCAAAATGGATGAAATGGATAGATATGGTAACTGATGATACAGTAAGTAAGGGTAATTGTCTTGCAACATCATTACTAATGGGAATAATGATTTTAAAATTTATAATTATAGTGATTATAGTATTACTTGCGAACATGCAGAGTTCTTTAGCAAGGGATACACTTTTGTACCCTCTAAGCAGGTCAATATTGTTAAGGTTATCTACAAGTTAAAACAATTTACCAGGAATCTTAATCTCACTTTAATATTTAAAGACTGTAATGCAGAGTTTTATGACAATGACCCAAAAGTTCCAGGTACGATTAACCCTGTGTTACGTCCAATAATTGATGTTTTTGAAAAGGTTAGTGACATGGACATTAGGTTTTTGCTCAATCAGTGGAACAGTGAGTATAACTACAACATGAGTAAAGAGCAATGGCACATGTTAAAAGATCTATGAGATAGTAATCAATTGAGAATCATGCACCCCGATAAGGGTGGCAGCATGGTGATCATGAATAACTGAACAATGAATGCTAAACTTGCTATTCAGCTAGACGTACAAGGAGGCATCTATTAATGAGACAAATTCATCTTACAGGAATATCGATTACTATCCCCCATAACATGCTCATACAGGGTCAAATCACCCCAGCTGAATACCATTTTATGTTAGTGGAAAGTCCTAGAATTTCCACCATTTTCAGGGATCCCCGAGATACATAAATGTCTTGAAAACCCCCCATTTTGGCCCATTGTGGATGCAGTGAATTCAAAAACTATCTTCATTGCTAGATTCAATGGCCATCATCTAAAAACATTGGTTTCTAAAATTATACATTTGTGTAATGATTCTTGGGACTGTCTAGCACAATGCAACCAATTACAGGAACAAACAGAAATCATCTTTAATATCACTGATGCGAAGGACTTATTCAGTTGCATTCCTCACACTGATGAGCTGGACTGGTTTATTGCATATATAACCAACCAGTTCCATTTGAGTCAGAACATGGTTTACACCTTATGCCATTTGGTTGAGTCTGTCCTTCATAATAATTATATATATTATGAGAGCCAATATTTTAAACAGCATATTGGGATTGCAATGGAGGCAGCATGTTGCCCCCTTTAGGTAAATGTCATTATGGCTGCTTGGGAACAATGGTATCTTTTTCCATGTCCTTTTTATCAGTACATGATACTTGGACGATATATTTACTGCATGGTCAGGCTCCATTAACATGATTGATGGACTTATGAAGTACATGAACAATACTGCCCTTTTTTGAAGATTTACTCATACTCCTGGTAATAATGTTGTTGTTGTTTGTCTTTTGGCTTTTCCCGGTTAGGGGTCACCACAGCGGAACTCCGGTCCGCTAATGATTGGCAGTAGATTTTTATGGTGCTGAGTTGCCAGCTCGATGCCCAACCTTCAACAAAGGTGTGCCCATTCACGCATGTCTTTCAGAATGCCACTCGACCCCAGGGAGGACATGCAGACTCAACACAGAAGGCACTCCCCGCACTTCAGCTGAGAATTGAACAGGAGAACCTCTTGCTGTGAGGGAACAACGCTACCGCTGCACCACCGCGTACTCTTGGTAATAATACTATTTCATATTTAGATGTTCAGTTGTCTAAAGATGTCAGTAATGGAGAATGAAAGCTAAAATATATCGCAAGCCCACATATTTGTATAACTTCCTACACTTTACTAGTGATCATCCTTTTTATCAAAAGCAGGCTGTTGTCAAGGGACAATTAGTACGTGCTACCCAGATGGTCACTAATTATGATGAGTTTATAGAGGAATGCAACAATTTAAGCCCCATGTTTTCTAACAGGGGCTATCCACAGAAACTCATCAATGGTATCCAGAAGGAAGTTATTCAAACAAGACATTCGGGATTTTATGTCCCTTTATTAAATACACTAAAATCTAGCTACTCAAGAGGATATAAATCCTGATTTGCTTGCTGTGTCTACTACACAGATATGTCAATATTGGGTGCGGAGATTCAACAATATCCAGTTCACTAAGGATTTTCAAAGTACTGGTGTGCATTTGTTTGTAACCACTTACAGTACAGACAGCGATAACATCTCCGCTATTATAAACAAAACTTGGCAACTTATTTCCACTCAAAGATACTTGTGGACTTTTTGGTACATACCCTAAGATTATTTACAAATGGGGTGAAAGTTTCAAAAATATATTTGACCATATACAGTATCTGGCAAAAGGAAATCTTATGGGGGGAAAATGTCAGGATGTGGCAGTTGCACATAACGTCAATTTATTCATTCTGGGGGTGATGTTTTACTCAATAAGAGAAAAATTGTAAAACCAAGACATTTTAATTGCCATACCTCAGGGGTAGTACATGCAGCTGTATGCACCAGTTGTCTTGCCTACTACATAGGCAAAACAGAGAGCAAGCTGAAACAACATATCTACGAACACATTTATGACATCAATAAAGCTAAGTCAACCAATGTTTTGTACAAACATATTGCTATAAATAATGGTCATAGGTTTCTTTTTACCATTATTGAGCATGTGGATGTTAGCCCCAAGGATGGCCCATGGTCAGTCTTATTAGAGGAAAAGGAATTATGGTGAATAGCACGGGTTGCAATAAAATGAAGAATCTGAACTTCCAATCTTCCATTGAACAGAATACAAATCAGATCTGATCCGAAGTTGTGTGACTGGAAATATTTACTGCAGGAATGTAGACTGCTCTACAGTATTCTTTGCAATGGAAGGCAAACTCTAGTACAGTTTACAGAAATGAAAAATAAATGAGGCTTTTGAAGGTTTTCCAAAACTTAATCACTTTTAACTTTAGAGAATGTCATCAAAAATGCTGTAGCCTATAACCTACTTCAGTATTAACTGATTTTTACCAAATGAAACACAAATGGCCAACAGTAACAGAATACTTTTTGGGGGAGATTCCAAACTCTTAGCACCACTCCAAAGCTACATCCAGCAACTTCCAGGTTGTGTAGTGAGAGTAACAACAAGAAGTCATTTACACATGTTGATGCTGGTTGGCATTTTGTTCAACAAATTTTGGCAGCCCATATGTGGCAAATGTCATTGTTCCAAAATAGTTCTTATTTATTTATTTATTTATTTATTTATTTATTTATTTATTATTTTATAGGTTTATTTATTTATTTGGGGGGGGTAGTAAAAGAGTGTAGCATATTCATGACAGTGTTGGAAATCAAGAAAATTAAGCTGGATTACTACCATAGTCTTATTTCAAAAATTGATATTAAGTAAGACCTTGTCTGACAATACAGAGGATGAGGCCTACAAGATGTTAACAAGGTACTTCCCATGGTACAGGGTTTGTTTAAGTCCCTCAGCTTTCACTGGCATATTGTGTGACCTTGAACAAGTCACTTAACCAGATTGTGCCCTAGGGCAACTGGGAATTTGGGCTAGGCTCTTTAATGGTCTTCTGGACTTTATGCCTATTAACTATGTATGAACCTATAATTAGTGTTGTCAACAATGATATAAGTAGATAAGGTAGGCACTTGATAGAATTTAAAAAAAATAAGTACATATAGAAGTTAACTGAAAGGCAGCCAAAAAATCACCTCTAGCATGTAAAAAAATGAAAAATGTACAATCTCAATTCAAAATCCCGGACAGATTTCTGGTGCTGGATATATGTCCAATACTTTCCTCAGGAAGGGATTTTTATGGCCACTATTTACTACTGGATTCATTATGCCCTTTGCAAACGTCAATTGCCACTCTGGAATCCTTTTCATCACCTGCATAACTGTGAAACCATATTTACTAAACTGCTTTATGTGACACTGCAATGTAAAATCAATAAAAATAAAACAAAGTATGCAAGATAAAAAAAATTACATAAGAGCACAAAAACAATTAGCAGTAAAAATAGAAAATATATGTGCTGCTCAAGTGGCTTAGAGGAATAAAGTCCTGAATATGCCCCATCTGTCCCAGGTTTGATTAGCATCTCTGATAACTGATGGAGCATCTGGAAGGGATGGCCATTACCATCTGGGGGTAGGCAGATGGTCCTATGAGCATCTCTGTAGTCGATCTTTAGTGGAAACTAGGGATGGCGTATTAGTGAGCATGTCTAGAAGAGGGAGACAAAAGGGTGGAGGCATGACTGAGCTTTTGTGGAGGTGGGGAAATTCAACACACATCTCTGTTGCACACTCATCCCTCAGGCAGGAACCACAGCCCCTCGGACAAGATGAGCCCTCGGATACCTAATGTCTATGACAGGTTCCAACACTACCGGAATAATCCATGGGGAAAAGGGGTGGCTGGTAGACCCAGTGTAAACAGGGTATCAGGGTGTCATGCTGGTTCTATGAAGAAAGAGAGGAGGAACAACTAAAAAAAATACACATCCGAATAATAAAAAATAAAGAAATGTAAGAAGGAGTGAATGAGTCTGAATGAATGAAGAACTGAATTCATAAGTCAGTATATGTAAAGCAAACACTTTTATATGCAAACAGTCCTTCTGGTAGATGAAGCTTGGAATGAGTATTTTTACATGTTGGCTGAGTGATTAGAAGGCAAATACAGCAGCAGAAGAAATCACAAATAAAAGTATAGTCAAAGTACAAAGATGCAGTCATGGGGAGCAGCTTTATTTGCTGGTGTGCCGACCGCATAACTGGAAAATATAAATCTAAGCTGCTCAGAAGGAAATGAAAGGACAGAGAGAGAAAGAGCAAATAATTGAATGTTTTCATGCCTCATTATATATTACATGCCCGAAAGTTCATTGATGTTAAAATGTAATAAAGGCCCAAGCATGTGCCGTGCTCTGTTTTCATCGCTGCGCATTATCATGCCGTCACCATTGCATTATCATGCTTATAGCTCAGTTCACTATCTCCTTTATGAAACTGGGAGCTGATCTGATGTTAAGTGCTTTTGTGTGAATACTGCTTGGATACTCTTAATAGTCTGCTCTAGTGTTTGCCAACTGAATTCATACATGATGCTGAATCCACACCTTGGTGTATGGATCATCATTAAAAATCTGACAAAGCAGTAAAGCTACACTTCAAAGAATGATACTAAGATTTAGAGGCATTTGTGCTTTGGTTGTGTCATCCTTTAACACAGGGAAGGATGCAATTTAATTTGTGTAGTGAGTATGTGCCATCTTACGGAGATAACTCCTGCAATACCTTTTGGTTCAAGCTGTACAGCCACTACTCCCTCAGACAAAAATGTATTCAGGCATAACAAAGAATTTAAAAACTAGGCCCTTTGTAGTTCAATGCCACTTTCTACATTAGTTTTCCGGTTACTTCAATCCCTGTGTTACTGCTGGGACCCTTTTGTTTTTGTTCACTTTGCTACAGTTTTATATAATGCCCAAGAAAAGATCACATGCAAGGCCAGCATCATTCCCTGTACATTGTCAATAACAGTCTGTCTTTCATGTTCATCCTTCTTAAACTTATACAAATGAAACTGAAGGACATTTTAATCTAGATGGCACTTATCCGAAATGTGAACACATAAGAAAGCTTGAATAATTCTATTCTACTCAACATGAATTCCTAAGTTTGTATTTAAAACACTGCTTTCCCACTGCACTGAAATCTGTTGGACTTTGTTCTTTTTTTACAATTTAAGTTTTTCTAACACTACCAGATTTACTCTTGGAACAAAAAGTTATAGATTTACATGTACAAGAAGCTCAAGTTACACATTTATATGTATAAGAAGGTCAAGCTTAACTATTAACTTGGATGTTTGGTCAGACATAGCTGTCTTTATAAAGAGAACTTAATGTTACATCTGTAGCTTACTACAGCTTTGACTCAGAAACACTGGCTATGATTTAGGACATATGATCTGACAATCTAATACCTGAATTATATGACCTATTCATTTTAGAGGAAAGGCTAATATATTGACAAGCATGAAAAAAAATGGTTAGTACTACAATAAACGGAACAGTCTTTTTTAAAACAAAACAAAGAGATGATTATATAGCAACATTTATTTAGATATTGATTTTGAATCAGACCTGGAACAGCAAAGGAAAATTAGGTAACTGAACGTATGACATAGTACGTCATCTTCATCTGTTTTACACTGATATTAGCTAAAAAGTCTAAAATTATATAACTGAGACATCCTCCAGATGCCACATAGTGTGCCGAAATTATTTAAAAGTACCAAAAGAATGGTAAAGGATTTGCAGCTTCAATGAAAAGAACAGCATTGTCTAAATAAGTGAAGGGGCACACGGAGAGGTCACAGCCACACAGTTACTGTGAATGGCTGTTCAGTTGCTACTCCACTGTTGCCTTCAGAAAGGAGTGGCGGGATGAAATGTGAAGAAACAGGACGTGTACATGTAGGAATAATGAACTGAAGGTGGTCTGAAGTAGTAGCGTTACTACAAAAGTGCTTACCGTTTTATTTATTTATTTGTTGTTATTAAAGTTTTTACTGTCCATTACCCACTGCTGTATACAGCGCATTTTATTTTAATTTCGGTTTGTATGTGTTGCTGGATAACCGTTTGGTATTTTGTTTTATTTTGATAATTCTCTTTGATTGGTATTTGCCATGATGTCACTAATATGGGGGTTGTTATTTAAATGGATTTGTAACATTGTTTAATTTAACTCTGAAGAAGCCTTGCTGTGACTAGCCGAAAGCGCTCAGTTTCATTAAAGTTTGGAATTATTATGGCTGTTTCGTTCCCCTACTCGAGCCAGTTTATGTTTTTTCTTGGTTCAATGTTGGTTTGGAATAACTCTAAAGATCTTCCCTGGGATTCAGATAAAGAGGTCTCAGGAGTGACAATAGCTCTAGCAGGCAAAACAGCCCAGGAACGAACAAACAAACAAACAAAAGGCAACCAAATAAAAGAAATGGCGTAATAAACAAAAGTATTTATTAAAATAATAAAACAATACAAGCTTTCACACAACATGCATCTTCAGGTATCTAAAATCCAATCCTAGTTCAATCTTTAAATACAATTAATACTTCAATCACTTAGATCATATGACATGTCAGCAAATTGCAAACAAATTTGTATTTGTTTCAGCTGTTGCCTATACTTCAATACTAGTTTAAATGTCACATTACCATTCACGTCTGCACATCTGTCAGCTCTAAACCTTGGTATTTCTCCATACTCAGCATACTCAGTTTTAGTACATAAACTACACCCCCCATGTAACCATGCAGAATGTGGAATATAGCAAATTTAAGCTGATCTCTATTTTCCCTTTTCTGCTATGTGCTTATAAAGTGCATTTGTTCCAGAAAAATGTTTATTTGTAGTATGCAACAATAAACAATAACTACGTCAAATATTTACAGAGATATTCATGTAAATAAATCACAGCTTACATCACATATACAAATCCAACTTGCTGATAGTACTTTTTATATATATTTATTTAAAAACAATTTAAATTCAACTCCAAATCTAAAATAAAATTTTTACCATTTGACCTTAAAGATATTATATTCATTTATTTTTGGAAATCATAGAGACCAGTCTAAGAAATCCACTAAAGTTTGATCTCTCTTCCTTTTTCCAATCAGAGGTAATTAATTTCCTTGCTATTGCTAATAAAACCAGTATCAAAGGGTACTGTGAGACACTTGTACAATTAGGTCTAAGAGTATTTCTTAATATTAGGGAATCAGATATAATACTCTCATCAGACCACAGGGCCTGCAGGAAAGAAGAGTTGTGTAAACTCTTACCATAACCACAGACGTCCCACTCTTCTATGTTGCAGTATGCATAACATGAGGGATTCCCACCTAGGTGACCTGAACGTCCAGCCACTATACCAAAGACTTAAGCTACTGCTAGGTATGTGCGATGTTGCACATAGAGCAGCCGATGCTGGCCATAAAACTGAAGTCTGCACGTACCATCCTTAGAAATGAATGCCCCAGACAGAACACCAGTCCAAGGATAAGAGGCAACCAGGAAATATCCAAAGAGCATGAACCAAGGGGGAAAGAGGGTGGGACAGAATACTGCAACATGGAAGAGAAGAGCATCCATGGTTATGGTCTTTCTATTCCCATGTTGCTGTATTCATAACATAAGGGAGAATACCATAGCTCCTGAGTGGGAAAGTAGGGTAGGAGCACATGAAGTCTCCATGAAGCCATGAAGAATTCCCCTGGCAAATACTGCTCTGGCTCTGAAGGTACAGTCCAGTTTGTAGTGTTTAGTAAATGTATGGACAAAGGACCAAGTAGCTGCTTCCAGGATAGAAGCAGTGTTCAGACCTTTAAAGAAGGCTCCAGAGGAAGCCACCACTCTAGTGGAATGGGCCTTAACAGAGGAAGAAAGTTTTTTTCCTGAGAGAAATACCAAAAAGAAACTGCCCTAGAGATCCAAGATGAAACAGTCTGTTTACAGACAGGTTTTCCCAGTGCCCTGGGGTGAAAGGAAAAAATGCTCAGACTTTCTGATGGATTTGGTCTTATCCAAGTAGAATCTAACTTATCTGTGTACATCCAAGGTGTGCAGCACCCTTTCACTGGAGTGAGTAAGTGAATAGATTGGTTAGGGACCAAGTCATTAGCCACTTTAGGCATGAAGGAAGGGTTAGTATGAAGAGACACCCTATCCTTGTGAAAAAGCAGAAAAGGTTGTGAAGCCATTAAACCATGGGGTTTAGAAACTCCTAGCAGAAGTGATGGCTACCAATAAAAGTTTTACATCTGCAAAATTTTAGGGAAGCTGAGGCTGCAGGTCGAGTCTGAGTCAGTTCTTCCAAAATAAAATGTAGGTCCCAGGGAAAAGGAAAGAAAAGCTTAACCTCTAATTTAGAACTAAGGGTGGTGATAAAGGCACACATGCAGAAATAGCTGATAAATGATCTTGAACTGAAGAATAAGCCAATCCAGCCTTGAGAAGCTCACACAAATAGGAAATGACTAGGGGAATATCCACTGAAAATGGAGACACCAGATGGAGAACCTCTTCCATTTGGAGAAATAGTATCTCCTTGTATTAGGTTTCCTGGTCTGCTGCAGGGCTAGAAGCATGTCCTCAGAGAAGAGGTACCTGAAAGGAATAGGAAGCCTATCACCCACAAAGTCAGGTTCAGTGTTGCTAAATGTGGGTGAATAAGAGATCCCTTGTCTTGTGTGAGTAGATCCACCCTGTGAGGTAACTTGTGGTGATTGTCCTTGGCTAACTGCAGAAGAGGGAACTCTTGGCCAAAAGGGAGTCACCAACAAACAAGATTTTTGGTTTGTCCTTCTGAATCTTCAGCAGGACTTTCTGAATTAGGGGGAAGGGGGAATGCATAGAGAAACATCCCCTTCCATGAGAAAGATAGGGCATCCAACTTCAACCCAGAGGGTGTGGGACTCTGGCACAAAATGTTGGAAGTTGTCTATTCATAGGGGAGGCAAAGAGATCTTTTTGAGTTGTACCCCACTGGTGGAGTGTGTTCAGAAACACATCCCTGTGGATCATCCATTTGTGGGCTTGTGTCATGGCTCTACTCAGTGTGTCTGCCTAAATACTTTGAGTTGAGGGAATATAAACATCTATCAAAGTTACCTTTGCTTGAAGAGCAATCACCCAGGCTTGGATTGCTAATCTGCAGAGAAGATAAAACTTTGTTCCCTCTGTTTGTTCACATACTAGGGAACTGTGGTGTTGTCTGTGAACATTTTCAAAGGGCCTGGTAGAAGAGATGACCTGAAGGCTTGAAGGGCCTGAAACAGAGCCCTCCTCTCTTTGATGTTGATGTTTTGCTTCCTTATGGAAGGAGACCACAGGCCTTGGACCTTTAGGTTCCCTACTGTTGCTCCCCACTCCAGACCTGAAGCATCTGTGAACACTTCTTGACTTGGATACGGTGGCTGAAGGGGGAATCCTAGATTCTGAGAAATTTGTTGAATCCACCAAAACAATTTCTTTTTTAGGCAGGGTAGAAGTGGAAGGACAAACTCTAGAGGATGAACATGTTGAGACCAGAGTGTTTTCAGGCAACACTGGAACTTTGCATGTGGAGTCTGGCTAGGGGCAGCATTGGTATAACCAAAGCCATGAACCCTAGCATCCTGAAGAATTCCCTGTCAGTCAGAAAGGACAGAGAAAGGAATAGTTAGAAATAAGTCTGCAGTGATTGCATCTTTTGCAAAGGCAGGAAAAGCATCACAAGGTCTGTCCTTATCCTGCAACCTAGGAAAACCTGGTCCTGGGAAGGAAAAAAGGAAGACTTGCTGTAGTTGATGGCAAATCCCAGGCTGAGGAGCAAAGAGATGGTGGTTCAAAGGTTCTGTTGCAAAGTGTCTGGATGTTCTGCTTGAATGAGCAGGTCATCCAGGTAAGTGTAGATGAGAATTCCCTGGAGTCTGCAAAAGGCAATGACAGGAGCCAAACACTTTGTGAATACCCTTGGAGCCACAGAGAGTCCAAAGGGCAAAGCACAGAACTGAAAATGTGAGGAAGCAGTAAAAAAATGTAAGAATTTCCTGAGTAGAGTGTGAATGGGGATGTGGAGGTATGTATCCTTGATGTCTATGGAAACCAGGTAAGCCTGAGGTAGCAAGAGTGGATATAGAGTTTACAGGGTGAGCATCCTGAAGGTAGTGACTTGGTCTCCAAGAACCATCTTTCCTGGGAACTAAAAACTTCCTGGAATAGAACCCTCTTCTTCTTTCCAAGGAGGGAACGTCTTGTAATAGCAAGTCTTGAATGACCTGAGGGAAAAGGTGAAGCTGGTCTTTTGGGGGTTGTGGGATTCCCATGAAGGGAGGAGTGGTTTTCCAAGTCATGAAGTAACCTTTTCAGACAACAGACAAGACCCATTTGGCTTTAGTAATACTTGTTCATCTGGAAAGGAAATGAAAAAGGTGCTGGGAAAGAGGGATTTCGGAGAGAGTGGCCAGGTAGTCAGAGTACCTGGGCTTGTCCAGAAATGGGGCTTTTTGAGCAGATGATGCCTGAGACCTAGGAGGAGTCTGTCTGTGTGTACCCTTCTTATGTTGTTGTGAAGGAGCACAGGTCTTTTTCCTTACAAAATTAGGCTTAGAAGGGGTATGGTATTTAGGAACTGGGGAAACAAAAATATGTTTACATTCCTGAAGATCTTTTCCTTTCCCTTGAAGGGATTTGAACAGGTCTGCAACATTACTACCAGTAGGGTGGTATTGTCCAGTGGTGCATCCATAAGTTTTGCCTTGAAATCCTCAGGCAAAGGCTGCAGTCTCAGCCAGGAATACCTCCTGAGGACAGGACCAGATGCTGCTGATCTTGCAGACACCTCAGCCGTGTCATAACTGCATTGTATGGAATGTCTGGTAACCAGGGATGACACTCCCAAGAGGGAAGAGAGCTGGGCTTTGGCCGCAGAGTCTGGGAGATCTGTCAGCACTTTAGAGGCCTGTGAAAGTAGGGCTAGAACATACCTAGACATGTGTGTCTGACAATTAATGCCTCTAAAAGCCAGAGTAGAGGAGGTGTAGACCTTTTTCACAAGTCTCTCCATCATTTTAATGTCCTTATCTGAGGGCAGAAAGCTGGTGGAGATCAGTAATTTAGAGGGTTTATCAGCAGAGAGAGAGAGATCACAGCTGGGTCTGCAAGAGGACATTTGTACAGGAAACTACCATTTTTAGGCACTTTACAGAACCTGACTAGCCTTTTGGGAGCAGGAGGCTGTGAGCCAGGGTTTTTGGATGCTGCAAGAAAGGCATCTTGAAAAATTCCCCTATTCTGGCGATAGTTTCTCCAAATGTAATATCCTCTTCAGGAGACTCTCCACCATTGGAATCAACTACAAGGGAGGTATAACCCAGAGGAAAGTCTTTTTGAGTGGAGTAAGCCAGAGACTCATCTGAAGATGAAGCATCTTCTTCAGAGGCCACTTTTTCAGCAGAAGTACTCCTGGGTGGAGAGGAAATAAGAGATGCTGGAGTCTGAGGTTGCAAACTGGAAGGCCTAAGTGCCAGAAAGGTATTCAAGATTCCCTGAGATAAAGCTTGCCATTTGGGGTAGGGTTCCTATATGGGAAAAGTATGTTTTTATTTGTGTTTCCTTTTGAAAAGAAGTCCTACGAAAGGCTGGGATGAAAGGGCCGACATAGACCTAGACACTGGACCTGACATTGGCAGAACTTCAATGGAAAGGGCAGGGGAGGTATTCCAAGGAATATCTGAAGGAGCAAGCTGCATTTCTCCCTTACCGTCCATAGTGGATGTCTGCGATACCTCTTCAGACATGTTCAAGGAACCCTGCCAATGGCTGCTAAATCAGTACCCACAGAAGGAGAAGGACGGGACACCGTACGTACCTTCAGGCCTTCACCGGCCTTGAGAGGAATGTTCAGGATCAGAGGCACAGCTGAAGATTCAGGCCTTACCTTTTTGACTTTTTTTCTAAGAAAAAAATCTTTATTTGAAACTGGATGTAAAAAAACTCTTATCCTTATAGGTAACATCCACAAAGGCTGCATTTTGTACATACATTTAAATGTTCCTCTTCTCGGGCTCTTTCCTCTCTGTTATTCTTCTGTTCTTTATAACAAAAAAAATGTTTAAATTATGTGATCTTTTGTAACCAAATAATGATCATATAGGCATATTTACATTTAACCCTACTTTATTATAATGTATCAATGATTTTGATCACATTTTGTGTTAATCTAGTATGCCTATTATATGTCAAGAAGAACCTCACAAGAAGAATAGTTCTTTTTATCCTATTCACAAATTCACATTTTCTATCACAGAAATATGCTAAGTTAATTGCATCACATTTTTTCATCACTGACACCTCCTACGTTAAAACATCATGGCTATAACCTTTCTGTAGGACCTTAGTTGCCAGTTCATCTATTTTATTGTTAAGGTGGACTCATTAGTATAAGTCTTGCTAAATGTGTCATCTATCTTTTAAATATTATCAGATATTCAATTTTATATAAATGCATTATTTATAATAAATTAATTAAAAATTGGAATACCCTTCCACATAGTAGTAGATCCATAAGTAATTTTAATCATTTTAAAATATCTCTCAAAAGACACTTATTTGAATCTTAGCTTTGCACATGTAACACTCCAGGTTAATTATTAACTTAGTACTACTTATACAGTTTGGTTGTACATACTAACTCTGTTAACATATCCCTTCTAACAACACTACTTCTCTATAAGTAGTTACATTCCTAGCTGCAACTCTCACCACGGAAGTATTACTAACTATGCACTACTTTGCCTAAGTGATTCTCCCTACTCAATTTTCTAACTAATGTTATGAGCCTCCACATATATAAGTTCATCCATATATTTGTCTATATTCAAGTGTTTAAAGTCTTGTTCTATTTGATACTGTGTATATATTTTTGTTTTTAAATTTTTATCCTGTAAATGTGTTAACATTAATTTTTTTGTCTATAATTTCTGTTACTTGATGTGATGACTTTGTATGTAAGCTTAAGCTGGAGGTTTTCTCCCCAGACCTCCAATGAAAATGGCCACTGTCCCTTTTGGACCATCCCAGTAAACAAATGTAAAATAAATAAATAAATAAATAAATATGAACTGGAGATGCATGATTGTTCTGTGTAGGTACACATTTCTCTTTACAAATTTCATACAGGCTGTGATAGCCAAATAATCACTGATTTTTTCTATCTGGATATTTTGCCTGGAAGTTGCTGCAGAGGTTAAGTTTGTGAGCTTTAATTCCTGTGGTACAGAGTTTGATTCCCTCAGCCCTCATTTGCTTATTGTGTGACCTTCAGCAAGTCACTTAACCAGAAACTGGTCCTGGATTACCCCTGAAAAGGGACTGTGTGTCCAGTGGGCCTATCTTACTCAACAAACCAATAGGTATTATGTCTAGGAAGCTGCTATTCACATCTAAAATAATTACCTTAAAGGTCAAGAACCCAACAGTTCTCATCTTGTAATCTCCAAAAACATATCATTAAGTGTCTTGTACCTCTCCATACTATGAAAATATCCTCCAAAACCTCACATTGTAATATGTAACCAAAAATACATTACAATTATTAAAAATAGTTTTCTTCCTCCCACACAACCATTATTACATTAGCATATGTCTTTGCTACTGGTGTTGCCATGGTAATACCCTGTTTTTGTAAATGTGATGAATTCTGAAACATAACTGCATTATTATAATTCACACATATTATTCATTTGTGAATTTATAAATGTTGTTTACATTAATATAGCAATAACCTATGGCTGGGTGTGGTTAATGCTGGATTTCCCCATGGTTGGTGTGGTTTGGTCATGAGTGTGAAGCCCAAGTGACCAGACAAAGGCAATCACGGTTAAATCCAGCACTACCCACACCTAGCCATAGGTTATTGCTATTATAAAATGGTATTACTTAAGAAAAAAGTTACTTACTTTTCTTAAATAATGTCTTTGTATAATGGCTCTGTGGTGTTCATCTGCTTTCTTTAGATAAACTGCTGATTTCTGATGTACTGTACACACGTATGAGACTTACATTCCCAGACTTACAGAGTACATCATTGCTTTGGAAAGGAAGCAACAGAAAAAGGAAGATCTTCATTGCTTCTTTATTTATCTATTCATTTTTTTTAGTGTGAAATCTGTACAGTTCTGACGTATGAGAGACAGGGGGAAGAAATACAAGGAACACATACCTGATCTTCTTTGTACTTTTGCCCCATCTCCCTCATACCTCTGAACTGTCAAGATTTCAGATTTTGCATTTCTCAACCTGAACCGTAGCATAAATTAACAGAAGAAAGTTCGGGCGACCAGACTTTTTCTATCGGTATATGCTGGATTTTACAATGGGCGCACTGCTTGGGCTGACCAATCAGCATGCCCGTTTTTGAATGTTACTGGATAGTCATTGTATAATAACTATTTCCTCACTGTTTGTTCAGCATTACAGAAAATAATCAACGTCAAAAATAAATTTATATTGTGCATGCTTAGCAATTTGATATTAGTCATATAACTGCTCAAGAAAGTCTTTACTGTCCTTCATATAACCTCTGGTATTAGCTGAATTACCTCAGGTTGTTTCTCTAAGTAAATCAATATTGGCTCTATAACCAACTCTTATGATGAAACTATTGCTCTCATTACTGGCTTATTTAGATCCTTATGGATCTAAAGAAGACCATAGTAGACTGGGGAAAAAAGAGATGAAACAAAAGTATTTGAGAAGTTCTAATTTCAAGGTTCCATTTAAATGCATATCATATATGTTCCTACCATTTGGAATTTATTCATTCATCTCCGTTTTAGATGAATTAATATACAACTCACTATCACTACATTCAATTCCAAAAATCTAACTTGAAAAACATTAAAAAAATCTTTTTTAGGGGAAAAGCTACCCTGTACCTCCCCCATACCTCTCAACTGTCCAGATTTTCACAGAATATCCAGATTTTTGCCTCATATTTTTGGTCTGATACTCATAATTATTTGGTTTTATGGCAAATGATTGACAAATCATTGATGATTTGATCAGAAAATAATGACATGTGTTTGAGTTTCAGACTTCATACCCTCATGCTAATGCAAGACTTGTTGTTATGGCAACTTTCTAAGTTTATAAGAGCAATACTTAAAAATTGTAAATTAACCCTGTTTTGCGGCCTTTGTCCCTCCATTATTTGTGGCTTTGTTCAGAATTCTTGCTCTAAGAGGTTGAGAGGTATGACCTCTCCATGTGGGAGCTTGATTCTCAACACCCTACACCTTCTACGTACACCAACCCCACAGTGGAGAAAAGGAGAAGAAAATACCAAAAGTGCACCTCCAGTTTGCACATTCCAACACACCATGGTAAATTGAGTCACAACATTAAAAACTGAAAACAAATGCCAGTGATTACACGTCTTAAAGAAATGTAGGACTGTCACCTCATACTAACCAAGAAAGGGGCCAGTATGATGTCTGAATCCATACAGCTATTGTTTTTGGTGTAGGAGAGTACTTTTAATATCTGGTCAGAAGTAATCTGGGGATATATGGTCTGGGGGGGGGGGTCTGTATCATTTAATCAAAATATGTATTCATTGAATACATATTCATTGAACATTAATCAGTGAAATTCATTTCAGTGACCTCTGGACTTTTTTTCAGGATTAGGAAGCACTTGGCCATCACCACAACTTTTCCCACTGTAGTATGATCCCAGAGTTGGTATATATAGTTAGAGGGTGTGGGAGGTGAAGCCCCCCCATTTGGGTCAGTTTGATTTAGTGCTGTGTATGTTCCAGAGTATTGGTGGGAGAGTGGTTCCTAACCCTGGTAAAAAGACCAGGGTTCGCTGAAATGAGTTTTGCTGATTAGTGTTTGATGAATACGTATTCGACGAATGCATATTTTGAGTAAGTGATATAGACCCATGTCTAGATGCTTTGTATTGGGAAATTGGAGGTTGCAGTATGGGAGAAGCTGAAGTTGAATTTACATGCTAGTATATCAGCTATATCCTTTGGGCTTTGGTTGGGTAATGTATCTGAGGTTCTATTCAAAATTAAAGGATGCCTTGTTATCCTTCACTGATGTAGCAATTTTTTGTTTATAATTAGCTTTGCAGGACTTTATCTTACTCTTCAGTACTGTATTAATCAATATGAGGATGATTTTAGCATGGTGAGAGTTGCTGCTTTTCTTTAGGTCTACAAGTTTTTTTCCTTTTGTTGTAAAGTCTACTTATGGTTGAATTCTACCAGAGGGGTTTATTTCTAAACTTGGTGGTTGTGATGAATAGGAGCAGAAGTCTGTATGTAAGAGTTGAGATGAAAAGTGTAAACCTTGAGGATATCTGACAGTACTTGCCATAGGGTCATTGAGGGGTGGGGAAACTGTTGAACTATCTAAAGACAGCAACAAGTGTTTGGAAGGTGACCTTGAAGAAGTCTCTAAAGATAGTTGAGTTGGACAGTGACCTTCACAGCAACCTTCTGGTGAATATTGCAGACAGGCAATCTGAGTTGACCATATAGGGCTTGACAATGGATGGTGAGCAGTCTGGGGTTATGCTGGTGAACACAAGATTGAGCATGTTTTATTGCCTCTGGTAGAGAAGGGCACTATTTGACTGAGGCAGTTTGAATTGATATAGTCAGGTAAGCATTGTAATTATTTGTTTGTTGAAGTGTAGGTGTCACAATTAAGTTAAGGATAGTTAAACACCTTCAAAATGATGGTGTGTGAGTGAATGAAGAGGGACACGAATTTATTAAAATATGCTTCATGATTTGTGCGTGACATGGATGGGGTCTGGCAGTTAGCCAGGATGTGATTTGAGATCTTGTCTATGGATGATAGGATATGAAGGAATTCAAGGTTGCCATATAACTGAATTAGTCTATGGGTGATTGCTTTTTGGATAAAAACAAATATGCCACACTATGCACTACCAATATACTTGCCTAAACAAGTGGTAGGTAGTAAAAAAACTGATGTCAATGCACTAGAGCGAGGTTTCTGTGAGAACACAAACACAAATATCCAAGTAGCCTAGAGTCAGGAAGGCCTAAATGGGGAAACATTTGTTTATTTTAGCTCTTAGCATTAAGCAGTGCTACAGTGATACTTGTCATATTCAAGTTTAGATTTACCAGGTTGGCAGCCTGAACATACTGACATTGTCTGAACAGGTATTATGAAGTAGAGAATGTCTTAGCCAGTATTTGAAAGTTCTGAGGGAAGGGTTCAGGCTATTCATGGCAAAACAGATGGGAATGGCTTCTATTCTCTCCAAGCTAACATATACTGGATTCTCTCAGAATGACACCAATAACATGACAATTATTAAAAATGAATATTCTTTTGCTTATATTGTGGAATCATACTCAGTGAAGGTAGGATATTACTCAAGACTAGTTTCTTTCCAGCATTAGAGAGCTTCATCATATCCGTCCTCATAGTGTCTATGGAATTGTTTCACAAATCAATCACACCCACGTGAACAATGACCATGTTGTAGTCAAACCTGGAGTGAATGAATATGAGATATAGTGAATTCTAGCAACTGAGAGGCAACTGATGGTTACTCAGTCTTTGCTCAGCTTTGTAAGTGGTGCATCTATGTCACACTGTGGCATCACCTGTAAAAACTGCATTATCATGTTGATTGGACTGCTCTTGCTTGTGCACTCTGTACAAACTGAACCTGACAAAACTACTCCAGTGATTCTTGTCATTGGCAGTGTAATGATATAAGACAGTGCCATCTGTGCCAGGGAGAGTAGGGTAGTGCATGTGTGACATATGCTAGCATAGCTAGCTGGAGTTTTGTAAAGAATTTTATGCCTTTTGACTATCATACTGATTTGTACAAATGCTTGTGTTAAAATATATTTGTAAAGTTGCTTGTGTTAGAAATGCATCAACAGTGGGTCCTGCTGGACAGAAAAGAGATATACATGTATGTCAGACAGCATTATAATAACTGATTAAATGGATATGCTTTAACAGAGAATTCTGGAAGGGAAGAGGTTAATCTCAATCCAGCTAATTTTGAAAAATAGGTTGAAAATTAAATGGGTTGGTTTAGGCCCTAAAGATTTTATCTTACAGGTCTGATTGCAGCCAGAGACAAAAATGTCTGGGAAAACAAGGACTAGGAATCTTACTGTAGTGTCCTTACGGGTGAACTAATTGCTACCCTGGAAGGGTGGAAGTTTGTGAAATTGTTTTATACCTTTCAGACACTGCAATAGATCTTAGCAAAGCTCTGGGTGTGTACTATATCAGAGTCAGGTGACCAGTGGTGATGTAATTCTATAACCAACACTGAAATGACTGTTTAGATCTTAGTAAGAGATATGATGGAACTTTCATAGTTTCATAGGTAGGTACTAGGCTATCTGCCCGACGGCATTTATAAGCCTAGCCAGTGTGTGTCAGCTTTTGCCGCCCCATTGATTAATTAATTGAGCCTCTGTCAAGAAGAGCCAATGAAGTGATCCCAGGGGTGTATTTTCTGTTACCCATCCACTCATCAAGGTTTCTCTTGAAGAGTGTTTCTCTTGAAGAGTCTCTGTAACAGGAATGTATCCCTCCAGCATGTTCTATTTATTGTTGTGGTGAGGTTTAGCTCACTAGAGCGAGTGGCTCACAGTGTCTTGGATTTCTTTAGGTGGAGCATGTCCATCAATTCTGAGTTGGACATGGCTTTGTAAGTCAGGCAGAGATCATCTCTGAGTAAGCGATATGCCACTGAGTACAACTGGAGTTTTTCCAGTTGGGCTGCATAGGACATATGTTTGAGGCCAGTAATCCTCTTGGTGAGGTACTTTTGTGGTCTTTCCAGCTGTTGGAAGTGTCTTGTAAGGTACATCCCAAACGGGGCATTGTACTCTATGATGGGTCTGATGAGTGATGAGTAGAGGGGCACTATAACCTCTTTATTTCTAGATGCAAACCCTTTAGTAATTAGATGGGCTACACAGAAGGATTTCCTAACTACTTTGGCAATATGATTGTCAAAGGAGAGATTACTATCTACCTGGGTCCCCAGATCTCTTATTACCTCTTCTGTATTAAGGGGCTGCCACCTATGTGGTAATTCATGGGTGTTTTGTTTTTCCCAAATGGGATGACTATGCATTTTTTGGCATTTAGCTTGAGACCATGACTTTGACACCAGGTGTCCATCTCAGTAAGGCCCTTTTGGAGAATGTCCGTGTCAGCCGGAGAGTCAATTATGGCTCCCAGTTTGCAGTCATTGGTGAACTTGGTTAGCCATAGTCCTCCTGTGTTTGCCTGTACTTCTGAGAAGTATATGCCAAACAGTAGGGGTCCCGGGACCGAGCCTTGTGGGACACCACTTGTGACTGGTTTAGAATCGGACCTGGAGCCCGCTATTCTTACTGTATAAGTTCTGTCTGTAATCCAGTTAGCAACCCATCTTGTGACATAGTGGTTTAAGTTCAGACTGGTGAGTTTTTCTATAATTCCCAAGTGGGGAATGGTGTCAAAAGCCTTGGCGAGGTCAAGGTAGGCTGTGTGAACTACCTTCCCCTCATCTATGGCCTTGGTGACTGTCTCAAAAAAGTCAACCAGGTTTAGTAGGCATGATCTGCCCTTAATAAAGCCGAACTGGGTTGGGTCAAGTGTTTGGAGGGTCCCAATGTCTTTGCTAATGAGTTCCATGATGATGCGCTCCATAGCCTTGGAGACCAGGCCAGTCAGGCTTATGGGGCGATAATTACCAGGGTCAGTTGTGGCCCCTCCTTTGTGGAGCAGAATAACCATTGCTGTGTGCCATTCTATGGGCACATAGCCTGTGGAGAGGCTGAGGTTGAACAGTGTGTTTAGGTGGGGGGTTAGTTCGTTCTGTAGTTCGTGCAAGACACAGCCTGGGATACCATCTGATCCCGTTGATGCTGTGCTTTTGGCTTTTGAAAGGGCTGTTTTCACCTGTGCGTCTGTGATTTCGGGGACACTACACTTTTCCAGTATTGTTGTGGGCCCTTTTGGGGGTGAGAGAGGGGTGAAGTTTGCACTGAATCTATCTGCCAGGATGCTCATTGTTTACTGGCCCAGTGTAGAGACCAACACAGGTGGTAAGGAAAGAAGCTTTATGTATTATGCAATGGGTTTGTGTTGCTCAGGTTTGTCTGCAGTGCCACCATTTACAGTGTCATGTCTTGGAGGTCTTTGTGGTTTTGGAAGTAATTTTTTTAGTACCTCAGCATAGGATTTTATGCATTTATTTATTTATTGGTATCCTTTTGTTGACAAAGTTAGTCCCACTAGACTAGTGGACTCTTTTCAAGGGAGACACGAGATGGGATTTATACTACTAGGGGAAATTTTGCCCAGAGCATCAGGAACTTCCTCTACTCTTTTAGATTGATGCCATGGGATCTTTTACATCCCCCTGAGCTACCACCAACTCATGCAGATGGGACCTTAGATTAACATTTCCTCTGAAGCATGGTTTTGTGTTTATCATACAGTGTATACATATGTTTGGCTACAGAAAAACATTTTGGGTAAGAGATTTGTACATGGTAGACTCTTTTTGCGGTAATAGCATGGTTGTTTGTGAGTGTGCGGCATTTGTAGTCTAGTGCTAGAAGGGTAGCGATACATGGGACAAAGGCAGACTGAGACTCCAAAATTAATCTACAAATGCCTGGTGGTATACAGTTTGCAATCCTATAGCATTGTGGTGACCCTTGGTCTGTCTAGAAGGGAGAGGGAGTGGTTTGATAAATAAAAGCACAGTGGAAATGCCTGGTGGTAAATGCCAGTATTATCTTCAGTTTGTCATAATGTCAGACCATTCTCTTCATTCAGATTAATGTGCCCCAAAAACAGTCTTCAATATCTGAATAGTTTTAGTAGCACCTCCCAGTTATACACATAGTTTTTATGATACTGCTCACCCCCACCTCTATACTTATAATATAAACCGCTTAATGATAGACATACATACATGCACGTATCTGTGAACCTGATTTTTAACCAGCTCTTAAATATAATATTAATAATTTTTCCATTACCTAGTTTTTCCTTCATCTCAGTTTCTTTGAATTTCTAAGCACTAATCATGTGATCTATTAACTGTTTGACAAACCTAGTAATACACCTCTTCAAATGCTCAGTGTTTGATATCTGCTAATGCATTAGTATATTTTATGCCAAACTAGTTGCCTTTACATCAAACAAATGTAATCTAATTTGTAAATGTATGTGCAATAGTTAATAGATATTATTTAATATTTGTCCATGCAATTACTGAATGCTTGCTTAAAAATGTTTGTAATATGACAGAGCTTTTCTCCCTGGGCCTCTGTTGACGAGGGTTTTTTGGCTCACCTTAGTCAGACAAACCTGGTAAACAAAAGCAAAATAAAATAAATTGAAATAAAAATAAAATAATATAAAAAAATAAAACAATATAGTGCAACACAATAAAGTACAATATTATAAGGTTTGCTGAGCAACAGACGTGGATCCCACAATACACTACAATAATCTAAGAGGTGCTCAATACAGTATAATATAAGAGCACCTGAATAATACGCATGGGGGTCTGAGCATAATGTTGCAAAAGCTAATGGATAATAACTGATGCCAAAATAACGGATGCCAAAATTCCAAGAGGTGGTAAATACAATACACATAGATGTTACAAGAGGTGTTTGGTACAATGGGCATGTATGCCAGCAGAAAGTAATCAAGGCATTAACCGCAGGCTTGGAACTATAGTATTAAACACAAAGGCAAACAGGAACCTCCGGTAACAAATGTAAGCACAGCTAAAAAAGCTCAAATGCTGGCAAATATCTTTTTAATTGGCATTCTGAAACCTTTTGAACAGGTTATTTTGATCTATTTTTAACTGCTTTTAGAGAGTTTAAATGCATTAAAAGCCTGAATTTTATTTTTGAGCATTTGGAGCTTTTTCAGCTGTGCTTACACCTGTTACCTTTGAGTCTACTTCATTTTTGGCTTCTTCAGTGCAGAAAAACAGAAGTACGGCAACAAAGTATGTGCCAAAGAGAAATATCAACATACTAGGCACACAAGTATAATGGGACCAGCTAGTTAAGAAATGGCATAGTAATTATCACAGCAAAGATCCAATATATTACAGTACTAAAACAATCAGCTATGGCTGAGAAATAAATAGCAGAGTACAACAATAGCAGAAATGCTAACTCTAACATCGCATATTACAGATAGTGCCACAAACTGGATGCATATGCAATCAACCGCAGATAGTCAGAGGCGAGCTCTAGGGTGTATAACCCAAGGAATACGGTAATCAGTTTCTGTAGGGGTTTATATGATTTCAACAGCAGCAAAGTGAGCCCCTGCAACTGTGGTATGTTCTCCAGTCCTATGCTGTACGCTCCGCAAACCTGCTGCTCTAAGTGCCTCACTTTCCAGATGCTGTGGGATGGCCTTCCAAGTCAAATTCATTCCGATGAATACAAGCAAAGTTTAACATGATGCAAATTAGCACAATAGAGCATGGAACACATCAAGGTTAAAGCACACAACAAGAGTATACAGGCCAAATAAGGTTAGCACTGCTGTGTAACCAATAATAATTCTAGTCCAGAAACAACAGCAGTAATCTCTCTTAATTGGGGGAGGGGGAGGTATCCAGCTAGATGCAAACATTTTTATTGGCCTTCATTGCTCTTACCACCCACACATCACTTCACTTCAAACTCATACTATGTATCGGTTCCAGTTATGTCACACAATCATCATTTATAATTTTGTCAGTCTCTTCCCATCTCCAGGTGAATCAGATCACTGGTATAACCGTAATTCATATGCATTACATCTCCCTCTGTTTCTATAGATTCTCTTATACCAGCTACTCACCATTTATATTGTCTTTTTATTGCTGTATGGAGATAGATATCATGCAATTATGACTGATTGCATGCTAACTGTCATGTTTAATTGGTACATTCTATTATATGGAGTTTATTCTGCCTAGGTCTCCACCAAAAAACGCATCACCCAGATGAGTACTCCTGTCTATCAAATGTAAATAAATAAACAAGTCACCATTCATTTTTTTTTTATTCATCATTTGTTGACCGGGAAAGTCCGACTAGGTTCCACAGAGCCTGTTTTCAGCGGAGGCCCGGGGAGAAATGCTCCAGATGCAGTACAAGTCTGATTTATCAGAAACTTGAAATATTTTTGTGCAATATCTGACTGGGTATGTGGACTGGATATTGGATTGGGACCTTGCATACGAAAATCTGGTGTGTTGCCTTCCACCATAACTAGCCATCAGCTGCTACACTTTGGGGACATGACTAGTAGTTAGCTGATAATTAACAGGAGAAACAAACAGAAACCAGTGCCTAGAAACACAGAAACCAGTAGGGCTACTACCAGTAAATAAAACTGCAGATACAGCTGCAGTCACACATGTATTCTTACAGTGCCCGTATTGTTACATAGGCTAACTAACACAGATACATTTTTTTTACTGTACTCAGTCTTTTGCCTTGTTAAGCTTTAAGAATTATTTTGACAGAAGTGTTAGCTTCTGTTTATGTCATTTAAGAGAACACATTCACATTTTACTTTTTTAGCAATATTACCCTAAAGCAAACTGCATAGCTTGTACTGAGTTAAAAAGCAGAAAAAACTGAATTAGATTCTGGCTAAGGAATATTTAGGACAGTAAGCAATAGTTAATGGAGCTTAGACTGATGAAAGCAAAATGACCTTTGGGTTGCAATGGGGGTAAACTTTTTTTTCTAGCCAATTATGGTCTTTACAAAGTTACAACACAGAAGGGCTGGAAAAGGAAGGGAAGGAAAGGAAATGGGATTTCTAATGCATATTTACTGAAATAAGTAACAAACCAAAACATTGTACAGCGGTGGAATAAAGAGAAAAAGGGGGGATAAGTAAAATAAATGAATGGATGGTGTTGAAGGTTACTAAGGAGATTAGTAAAGAGGATAGAAGAATAGCTTTAAAGTCAGGTAAGTAAATGAGAAAAAGAAAATGAATATTCAGTGTTTTGTTTGAACATTATTACAGCCAACCACAAACTACTTACACTTTTGTGTTATAGAAACAATAAACTTGCACAAATAACATATCGTATATCTTCATTGCACTGAATCTATATCATATGTTCTGTACATAAACTAATATAACTTTTTTGAATGTACTGCCTCCTGTCAGATCTGGGTTGTGGCTAAAAGGGGTTTCTGGACTAGTCCATCTAAAAATAGTAAATAACATTATTGCACTCATATTTTGAAAGCCTAACAATCACTAAGCATATGTCAGAACTGCAGGAGAACCAGAGTGGTATTAGAAAGAATCAGCAAAGGACTCCTCAATCATAAGAAATGCTGTGGTAACACTACTGTTTGAAATTTAAGGAGGTTTCATATCGACTACTGAATCTGATTTGTAATGTCTCGTTTTTGTAATCTCTAGTCTGTAAAGTCTCATCTCTGTAATGACCAGATTGTAAGGTCCCATCTTCATAATAGTCTGTAAGACCTCTTTTTCATAACAGCCAGTTGGAACAGTCTCATCTTCATATAATGCCTGGTCTTTAAGATTCCATCTTCATATTGCTCACTCTGTAAGGTCTCTTCTCCACAATGCCTGATATGTAAGGTCCTACCTCTGTAATTCCATAACATTACAGTGATGGGAACACAGTCTGGAACTGGTGTATAATAGGTGACTCTGCCAAATATGTTACAATACTAGCAGGTGTCCCTCTGGTGAAGAGATAGCAGACTAATACCTTCATAAGTACACACAGTGATCCCAGGTTCATAGGAAATGCCATAGTGATGTGCCCATCTATAAATGTATCAGCACAATTGTGTTTCAGGTTTCTGACTGCAGAATCAGTTCTACAGCCATGTCAGCACAGATCTTTGTACTCCATAGTATCAACAAATTCTTTTTGTTTTGTTAAACAAGCACAGTAAGAGGCAGGCTGCAGGAAATCAGTGATATGGTATGGGAGAAGACATGCTAACAGTAAGAGTTCCAATTAAACAACTGATATTCAATCATCCAAAGAGGTGATAATAATAAATTAATGCTAGTATTTAGGATGTTAGGAATTGATTCTGCAAGGTCTCTCAGTGCAGTGACAGTTTTAACACCTCTGCAATAGTGTGGGAGGAGGGGACTGTCAATTCCTCTTGGACTACAAAAGAAAACCCTGAACAAAAGCCTGCGATTTAGCTACTTTTCTGGCTGTAGCTGGATAACTTCTAAGTATAGTGTAAAACAAGCTCTGAGCTAAACATAAATGAGGGTGATTAGAGAAAGAAAAGAAGCAGTCCTTTTACAGAAAGTAAAGAAGATAACAGTGATTCATACACATACCACTATATGTCAATGGCATGAAAATTCAGAGTTACTGCCTTATGTCTGGCATGTGTCATTCAAAGCATTATGGGAAAGAGAAAAGGTTGAGGCAGAAAAAGATCAAGTTGATACATGAAGCCCCATTGGTAGCCACGTTGTGGAAAACAGGCTAAAATTACAAATAAAGCACTTAGAGTGATTTTGAGGTGTTGAAATAGGCCAGAAAACAAAAATAGAGTTAAAAAACAGATCTTTTAGTTCTAGAGTGGAGCTTTCCTTTAACACATCTTAACACTTCATGTACTTCTTAACATCTTTCACTTTCAGTTTACATTTCCCCTTAAATCACAATTGGAAACCCATGCAATTATAATTTTCATTTTAACCACCACATAGTCTAATATCTGATGACAGATTCTCTCTTTCCTTTCTAATTACATATGCATATAATGCTATAAATCTATAAACATGTTTTCTCCACCTCACATTCATGACAATTAACCTTCCCATCCTTACCAATGATCTAGTATTTTCACTGTTTTTTACACAACATAGCCACTCCAGAACAAAACTCACTTCCTAAGGTCCATACTAAATTTGCACCCCACATTTTTTCTGTTTGTAGTCTTTCTTCACTTGTCATGAATTTTACATCCTCTACCAGAATAATATCCATATTGTATTTAGCACACCATTCCAGTATCTCTAGCCCTCTTACAGTAGTGATTATACTGTTCACATTTATTGAGTACACTCTAAAATTGTTGCTTTTTCCTTCCTTTTAAGTTTAGGGGAAACATTTTTAAATTTTTGTTTTCTTATTTTTACTCTTTCCCCAATTAAATATTTTTCCTAGATTTCTGCACAAATAATCCTTGATCCTCAAAATCAGATTTTTCACTGGCTAGAATGTCAAAAAATATTAGTATCAATCCCTTCTCCTAGCCTCTCTTCTTGCATGCACTCTGTCTCCTCATTTTTCCTCTTCATATTTTTTCTTCTACAGCTTTTTCTTGACCTAGTTCACTCTCTCCACCAGCCTCTTCTTGTCCATCCCTGTGTATGTTTTCTTCCCTTTTCCTATCTTTTATTATTTATGATTTGCTCATGATAGTCCATCAAAAAGTCTCTCCTCTTTTTTTTTATTTTTACACAACCTACATTCAAGCACTAACCATCTTGCAGTATGTCTTTTTTCCCCATATTGGTTACAGTGTACCTTGTCACAATCATTAATTAAATGAGAAAAGTCCCAACAAAAGAAACATGATTTAGGATGGCCACCATATATTAATGTCCATCTAGGATCATCCACAAAAATAACAATTGTCAATTGTTTCACCATGTTGTTTTCACATTTCAAAACAACTTTCAACCTCCAATCTACATTCCATATGTTTCTCTCATCTCTAACTTCCACAGTACTATCAACAGTTTGACATAGACCCAGCATGCATTTCTCATCTTCGTCCAGTTCATCAGTTCTAAACTGCAAAGTTACATTTTTTTACTTTCAAGTTACTACCAGAAAACAAATTGTTTCACAGATGTCATTCATTTTCTTATACAGTTTCAGAAACTTTATCATCAGTCCATCAGTTTCCTATGTTAAATCAGAAAAAGTCTCTGTCCCAACATGTATAAAAAAACTAATTTCTTGAGCTTTAAAACCCAGAAGAGTTCCCAAATTGTCCCATACATAATATGTCTATTACAGTATACATTTTTTTATTACTCTCACAGTAGGTCTTCTCAGCTTTTTAAAAATAGTTTTACTTACAGTTTGTTGCTGCTCTCCTTTTATGCCTGCTGTCACTGCTTCATATGTTTTAGTTACTCAATTATCTGCTCCCAAAAACCAGCCCCTTTTCAATTTCTTGCTGGTTTTTTACTTTCTGTCAATGCTGAATAAGTTTTTACTGCTGCATTCTCTGCTGCCACTTCGCCTGGTTCCTTTTTCACATCATCCACAGAACTGTCACCTGGATCATCCAGCTCAAATATTTTAACAAAACATTATCTGCAAACCCTCCTGACTGCACCACTTCCACAGACTCGTTCCTTTTTCGAAAGAGGCAGCTAAACACAGCTCATTCATAATATCCACCACACAGGAATCTGTTTACCTTCTGAAGCTTCACATTGAATATATTTTTCTCCAAATTCTCATTTCCTCCCTCCAAGCTCTATAGTTTTTCTCTCCTCCTCCATGCTGCTTCTCTAGTCCTCTTTCTGGCTGCTGTAGGAGGCCTCTGGCATCATCTAGCAGATCCAAAAAATAGGGGAAGTTCCCCAATGTCCTGGCCAAAATTCGCTTGGTAGCAGAAATACCACCTGGTATCTCCACTGAAAACAGGCCATGAGCCTAGTTGGACTAATCCGGTCAACAAAGGATAAGAAAATTAAGGGTGTATGAAACACCTAGGAATCTTAAAGCATCTACTTTTGCACAGAGGAGATAAGACTTTGTCATATGCTTTCTGCATGTCTAGGAATGCCCAGTTTGATCCTTTCCTCATCTCAGGGTTCTTCTCAGCTATCTCTCTCACTGTAACATCGGGTCAGTTGTCCATCTTACTTTCTGTTGTTCTCCATGTTCATTTATGACTCACCCTTTCCAGCACTTTTCTGCACTATAACAGGTTTGATACCTCTATACTGCCCACAGTTGTGAATGTCTCCTTTTTGTCTTGTACACTGGCACTAGTATGCTTATTTGCCAGTCTTCTGGACTATTCTTGTCTCTCCACACTGCTATGAGTACTCTCAAGAGCCATTTCTCCCCTGTCTCACCCAACATCTTGATCATATCTGCTGTGACCTCATCTGAGCCTACTGCTTCCCCTAACTTCATGTTCCTTTGTCCTGTCCTTACTTATTCCAGGGTGGGTTCTGTGACGAATGGGGAGATGTGGGTGAAAGCTGCCAGCCTAGTCAAATAGAATTATATTAAATTCTATCAACTGTTTAAATAAATGTAAATACAGGCTTGTGTTTTTAAATGTAAGAAAACACTGTGAAATGTGGAGCTTCAAAATATGTGACAACATTGCACTCTACTGGCCCAGTGAAGCATGTTGTATCCTTTCATGTTAGAATTTGGCCCGAGGGCGGCTGGATGAAGATTTTATGCCCATTGTTTTAAGGCTAAAGTTTATGACTAGAATTTAGATATGGAAGGTGCTTTATTGCTTTAGTTTCTGTTAGTATATACATGTGAAATGTCTTCTATTGTTGTAAGTTTCTGTGCAGGTGTTAGATTGCTAAATAATGCAGTTTGTGGCCTGAGAACTCAGACCAGGTGTTAAGATGATGCAATATGAATACTGGGAAAACCTAAGTGACAAAAATGATGTAATTTTGGGAGGGCCTTAGAGACATGTTTGTTACTAATGTTTAAATACTATTTCTGGCAAGAGACCTGGAGGCATTTTGATCTGGACATCTAACATCAGCACTCTGCTTATGTTCACATGTAAGTTTTTAGCACTGTGATATCTTGTAGGAATAATTAAAGCTAGTAAAGATTAATTAGGTATTTTTCTTTGAAATCAGACCTGTCCTACTGTATTACTTTAAGTTTCTGTGTGATCTGTGAACTCTTAGATATCTCTGTGGTGTAGTAGATGTGTCTTGTGTTTTAATTATTTACTATTAAATATTTTTAAAACCTTCTACCTGTGGCTGCTTTGTGTAGAGATGAAGTATGCTTTAGAGTGCATTATATATTTATAGAGTTTACTGTCTAAGCCCTTCCAATAAGCCTTAGACTGTATAGTCACATTACCATTGGATATTAATATTGCACAGTAATAATTGGACACCTTTTTAAGGGCTTTTTAGTAGCTGATATTATTATCTGGGTGGTGGCAGTAATTACTACCATATAGCCTGGGTAAAGGGGCACAGCTGGATAATCTGTGTCAGCCTTTTCCAGGAGTGTCTGTGAAGTTGTATAAATACTTATCTCAAAGTGTGTGTGTGTTGTGTCAGCTACTTGGGCAGGGACACGAAGCGCTGGTTGGACAGAGAGGGTACTGGAGGTTCTAGCTTGCCCAGTTAAGCTGAGACCTGGACCCTATAGCTGTGCCAGTGGGGAGTCTTATTGGGGACCTGGTGAGCAAGGGAGCAGTCAGCCCCAGGCTAACTGTGATCTCTGTGTGCACTTAAGGGAAATTGTACTTTACTGTGTGTGTATTAGATCCTTTCCTCTTCTAGAAGATGAGCTCCCTGGTGTTAGTGGTGAGGACTGAGGCTCCTTGATTGCTGGGGCAGGGCACTGTCGTCACAGGTTCCTCCACTTCTTTCATCATAGCCTGTGTGTTCAAGCCAGTACAGCTTCTGTGGGGTTTTTTTCATTCAGAAGCTGCTGGAAGTACTCCTTCCATCTGCCTTAGATGTCCTGTGGACTAGTGAGCAGGTTGTTGCTGGCATCCCTTATGGCCGGCCTTAGGCATAGGCCAACTAGGCGGCCGCCTAGGGCGCCACTGTAGCAAGGGCACTTTTCCAGTATTTATCTGGTGTAGGTAGACCAGGATGGGGGCACCAGGTGGTATCATGGGGGGCACTGTGGAGCCCTTTTACCTAGGGCACCAAATGACCTAAGGCCACTCCTGCTTATAAACAGTGTCTGCTGACTACCTTCTTTATCTTTCTGTCTTTGAGTTGCAACTTAAGCTTGAAACATCACATGAATATATCCTTGATGCACTCAGAAGTGAAGTGAAAGGGTTAATGCTGTGGAACATATAGTGTCTGCAGTGAGATGTCTAATTTTTCTCCTCATCCTTAAATGCAATAAATAGAGTTAATGTTTGTATGTTATTCATAGCATCTACATTACTGTAACTAGAGAATACTGGTGGAGGTGTGTCAGGAGTGTGGGAAAGCACTAGTGGCAGCTGTAATTTGTGTTTGAGTTAGGTACTACATCCATTTGTAGGGACAACAGTATGCTAGTGACACTGAGGATTCCTCTGCCAATAATGAAGCTACATTCCTAGCACCCAAAAGGTTATCCATTCTTCCCACCCCCAGCAAGTGTATTTAAAATATCTCTGAGAGCTGGAACAGACAAATGTAGGTCCAGAACTACCATAAACTGGTATTCTAACTAAAAAAATGTTTTATGGTTAGAACATTGTTAATTTCAATGTTACAAAGTCATGTAAATACATAATATTACCAAAACAGAAATACAAAAATAAGTTCATTGTACAATTGAAATGAAATCTGAGCTAAGTGGCAAATGTATACAAATCTCATTCACAATAAGTTAAAATCATACATAAAGGCAAGTGCTGCTGATTTGTTTCCAGATGAAACTGTAAGATAAGCTCATGACGGACAATTACTTGTGCGTGCTTTACTGTTTTAATGAACAGCCAACAAACTATTTTAATACAGTGACTGCAGGTAAGTAATCGTGTTACTTAGATTAAGTGAAAAAACAGCAAGGCTTTATAAACCTCTTAGTTACCACATTCATACCTTTGTCCAAGCACCTTTAGTAGATTATTATTCTCCACGGTAATGCATTTCTGCATGTACTTCTTAAAGCAGTGAAGGTAGTATCAGTAGCAAGGTCTATTATTCAGTGGATGAAATCAACAAAACAGCATATACATTTCAGACGCTCAGAGAGCAAGCTGCATGCAGCTGTATCAGATGTACAGCTTTTGTTACCACAGCTATTGTTATGACAGAACTGGCATCCACACACCTAACAAATACAGATTAGAGTACATCAGCTGTGCTGCCAAATGGCCTTTTCAACAGTGCAGCTCTACACGGGAATGTCGACAAATGGCAGCACTATTTTTGCCATTGCATGTTTAATGATGCAATGAATGAGAATGATGCTTGTATGTTTAAAGTCCTAAGGCTCAGATGCCTTTAAATCACAAAGCCAGGTTCATTTGCTACCTTGTAAAGCAGTGCTTCTCAAACTATTTGTGGGAAAGGCACTGTTTTCATTTCTGAGCTATAGCAAAACAATACTTCTATAAAACAATAGCAATAAACAGACTATGGTACTTAACAACATACAATGAAGAAACCACATCACTTGGATGGCTTCTTTGTTTTTTCCACATCTTGTCATAAAAGACTAGAAAGGACTGCACCAAAATAAGTAACCACCAGAAGCCATGTATGTTTTTTATAGCAGTGACCTGAATCAGAACCATACAGGGCATTTTAGAGCTTTTTCCACTTGTTTGAAGACTGTTTTGAAATAAATCCAGTCTTATTTCCCTTCAAGGAAGAAATAAGTTGTGTCTGAACTTTAATGTTCAAACCTGAAAAAAAAAGTACTTCCGTATATACTGAGATCACAAATTCTTACTAGGATACAAAAAAGGCATACCTGGAAATACTGCCTGCCTCCGTACCCCAAAAAATAATAATTACTTCCATTAGGATTACAGAAAGTGGGGACAACTGGCCACAATGATATTTTTAAAGTTAATTCTCTCATACATATACATAGCATGCCTCATTACCCCTACCTCCAAAAGAATCAGGGAGAAACACAATCAGATATATAGTTTGAAAATTGATCTTATATACTTGGATAGTTACTGAAATAAAAGGTTTTGGATTTGCAAGTATTTTTTGAATGATACAAAGTCTGAAACTTGCATACCTGTCATTATGTTCTGATTACAGTCTACAATAATTTGTTGGAAAACCACACAAACTTATGACAAGATCAGAGACAACTGAGTGCAACAACCTCTGCACAAAACAGACACATTTATACATGCACGTGCATGCTTGCGCGCACACACACACACACACACACACACACACACACACACACACACACACACACACACACACACACACACACAAGAATCAATTGTAGCCACTTATATGACTATATGCACCTCAGGTATCCAGTTGCAATTAAATAAATGCATATATAATGACCCAAAATACTATTTCAGGTCACTGCTACCAGAACCATGTTGTAAGAGTAATAAGTTTTAGATTTTATTTTCAGAAAGACAAAGTCTAAAAAGCTTTAAATAACATTTTGTGAAGGATATGAAATCCTAAGCCCAAGTGTTTCACTTGGCAACTGGAATACTGCAGTACTTAATTTGCCAGAAAAAAATGCAAATCACACCTTTGAAGTCCTTAGTACGTTTGATAAATAATAATAATATTGCCTTATGCTTCAGTAGCCGCTTTCCCAGCCAGCAAGTGACCATCCATTCCCAGTTTTATATTTGCAGGTTTCTGCTCCATCAAGGAACACAAAGTCTGCAAATTGATTAAGTCCACTGACCTCCCAGAAGTCTGTGCATTTAAGCAATCTCTTCCCCCATCCATCAACAGAACCCTGATTATGAAGCTCCATGTGCCATTTATATTTTATCTCTTTAAAAAATAACTAAAATAGGAAAATAACTCATAGGCCAGTAAGATATGGTCACAGAGCAGCATCAGTATGTGGACTACACTTTGAGTAAACAATACGCTAGAGAAGTCCTTTGCTAGTACTGTAACACTAAAGAGAAATACAAATGTAAAGATGCAATGCAGACTGAAGAAAAGATGGTAACTTTGGGTCGACTACAGCCTTGCAACCAAAATCACTATAGAGAAAAAATGTTTCACCAGACTCTGGGTATACGTTTATGCATGTGTTTATTTACTTAGGACTTTGATAACTATGTAGGTGGGCTGGTCCGGGAACCCTTTTCATCCACAACCCTGGTATAATTATTCAAAGAGTTGCAAAGAGGTTTTGTCATATATCATCCTGAGCAAACATCAATCAATGAAAAGCATTTAAAATTTGTGCGTTATAAAGCAAGTGCATTGAACACTAGCCTGAACAAACATGTAGTGTCTGGAGTGTTGTGATTACGCTCTAATGTCAGTCAAAAGTCAACCTAGTTCAGAGCTATTCTAGCATGAGACATGATCTTAACAATGAGTAGATGGGTGCTTAACAGTTGTTAAGCACCCTGTACGCGCTATTAAGTTCATGTCTGGCACTAAGCACTAATAGCTGACAGTGCTGGCCTACAAATGACAGTGGCAGAACTTGAAGCACCTTCCTTTTAATTTCACTTCTGCTGCTGTCTTAGAAGATTTCAGTCAGTCAGAATGAAACTGCTTCCCTTCCACAGGGAGTACATAAAAACATCTCCTATAATATGTTCAACAACACTTGACAACTTCTTTACAGGCTTTGAAAGACACTAAAACACTTTCCATTTTTTTCTATAGCTAGTATATGGAGCAGCTAAATCTCCATGCAACAGAAAGAATTATTATTGGATCTCCAACCATAACCCTATATTATGTGTCCTTCACATGGATGCCAAGATTCACCTCTCAAGCTTTGCTCAATGGGAATTTCTTGTCGTTCATGTCTCAATCATATAATAAGCAGATTGCAACCACACACCCAATCATACTTCTGTATATTAAAGGAGAAAACATGCTTCGGTTATGTTGAACAATATGTCAGAATCTTCACATTATAGAGCACATTCATTTTTATATTAGTAACAACATTGCAGCGAACATATTTAATAATAAATGTATGGTATTTAGCAATGTTTTCTGAGATTCCAAAGGTCTGCAGAGATTCATGTCTGCAGGTGATATTGTGAAGACGTGCTGACAGAGGTTGTATGCCCTTAGCCTTTGTATTTAAAGCATGTACGTCTGTATGTAGTGCCTAGATGTTGTTGCATTGTTTCCTCAGCTCGTTGTAGTCACCTATACTTCTGTGGCCTGAGGGCAGATGGTTCCAAGAAACAAGGAGGGTTCTTGAGAAGTTTTATCTCCTATGGTGAGACCAAAGGACAGAGAATATAAAGTGTTTTGTCATCTTACTTATAAATACATACAAATATTTTAAGCATGGGCAATAATGCCCTTCTAGCCCGCCAATAAACCAAAACAATCATTCCCATAATAAGTGTTCAAGTTGTTCTTAAAAATATTTAAAATAGTGCTTTAATATAATTTGACAGTCTAGTTCATGCTTCAGCTATTCTCTTAGAAAAGTAGTTAGTACATTTCTCATTCCTATATAATCTTCTACAGGGGTTGTCTGATGATTCTTTACTACTCTTTAATAATCCCAGTCATTCCCCGAGATAGTTGTCTGTAAATGCCCTATACAGCCAAATAAGGTCTCCTCTTAAATATCTATATGAGACACTGAACAAGTTCAGATATTTTAATCTTTCAAAATAACTTAAATTTTCATATCCATGAATGCCTTGGTTTGTTTCTGCTGTACTATTTCCCGTTTACTCATACCTGTTTTCTTATAAGGTTTCCATATTAGCATTCCATACTCTAGTTTGGGAATGATGTATCTTACAAACAATGATTTCATCATTTCTGATTTTCTAGTGTATGTAAATCTTTTCATACAGTCCATAGGTTTTTAACTGTCATTAAATAACTGGTTGGTACGATCAGAGAAACTCAAAGCTGGATTTACGCATATACCTATATCCCTAAATGAATTTACAGTTTCAATCACTGTGCTCTGTATTAAGTATTGACTCTTAAGTCTATGTCTCCCACATCTCATATGCTTAATTTTGATGTATTTATCAGTATATTATTCTCCTGTGACCAAATGGTCAAATTAGTCAAGTTCTTTTGCAGACGTGCCCTATCTCAAACAGATGTAATCAGTTTACCCATTTTCAGTTCATCTGCATGCAGAATGCAGAACACCTCAGATGAAAAAGACAGATATGAAAGATACAACCTAAACAAGCATGGGCCTAGGACAGAGCCCTGTGGGATACCATGTTTCCTAAAATTTCACGTCCAATTGCTGTATGACACTTGCAATGTGTTATGTTTAAGCCATGTAATCAATCTTATCAAGATTACATTAATACCTAGTTCCTGTAATTTATTGATTAGTGTTTTGTGTATGACCCTATCAAAGGCTAAAGATAAGTCTACATAAACTATATCACAGCACGGGTACATGTCAGTACATCAACAAGTTAGAAGATCGACATCCACTTTACCGACACATGAAATAATCGACACCACAAATCACGGACATTTAACAGGTAAGAAGTTTAAATTTCGCTAATCATGCCTACCACACATGCATAACACTGCCACACTTACTAAAACATGGTAGGCATGATTAGCGAAATTTAAACTTCTTACCTGTTAAATGTCCGTGATTTGCAGTGTCGATTATTTCATGTGTCGGTGAAGTGGATGTCGATCTTCTAACTTGTCGATGTACTGACATGTACCCCACAGCACACATTTTTATTTATACCTGATATTAAATTATTATAAGACATGATGTTGCAGGTAGTTATAGATCTATTTTTAACTCTGATATATGGTTTCAGGTCCCAAACTTTCCATCTTGATAAGTGTGGGGTGGATCTGAGTTGAAATTTATTTTTGATGGGGGGGGCAATGTTTAGTATTTTAAATCTGAGAAGGAATAACAGAAGGGTAGAATATACTGTGTTCAGTAACTGCTTAGCTTTCTGTACGGACATGCTATGGTGTTCAAGTTGAAGTGAGAGATTAATAAGCCTGCATATGGCACTGCAGGCTGTTTGGAGTTTATTTGTATTGTTAGAGGAGTTGTATGAGATAATTGGAAGGGCATGTTTGATTCTAGGCATGAGGATATTTTTACTACAATGCTTCTGACATCAGAGGTGAGATGATTTGCATTACAATAAGAAGCTTTAACTGTACAGGGATTTTAGCTATGCATACATCTATGTGTTTTTGGAAAGATAGTGTTGCTTCAAATGCAAGGCTGAGTTACTTGTATTCTACTATTGATTAAATAGGCATATTGTTCAGGGTTCTTACTTGAGGGATTAGTCTGACATAATCTTTGGTAAGAGCCAAGAAGCACTGCAACAGTATTATGCAGGATTGTAATGTCTGGATTTGATGTAGAGATAGTATTGTTAATGTCATTAATGAATAATGAGAATGAAGCCCGGAGAATACCTGATGAAACTGTCCCTTCTTCTGGCGTGACACTGCCACGTGGCACTATGAAGGTTCTGTATGGCAAATTTACCAGATAGTAGTTTGATGAAAGGGCATACTGTGTTACTACCAAATTTAACTGATATAAGCTTCTTTAGTAATATGTCATGATTTACACTCTCAAATCCACTGCACAAATCTATAAATAAAGATCCAGTCAAATGCCGTTGTGATAGCATTACAGCTATTTAGGAATCCATGTTGTAAGTCATTAAGTAAGCTCAATTTATTTAAATGATCTGTTACTTGATCACAGATTAGTTTTTCAGATATTTTGGTTATGGACCATAATACAGATACTGGCCAGAATTCTTCAGGTGGTGATGTGGTAGCTTTTTTGGGGAAAATGAATTGAGGAAATGTTTGAACTTAGGAGATTACTGATGAGTAGAATGAGAGACTGAAGATGTGGGCAAGTGGTTTAGTGAGCAGCTTGGCTGCCATTTTAAGAAAGTCTGAAGAAAAAACATTGCAGAACACTGCTGAATGTCCAAAGGTTTTAATAAAATCCAATGTCAAGTAGAAAAAACTGTACAAATCCAACTTCAGTAAGCAGTAATAACAATTACAGATGAGCGTGTAACCCTTCTTCAGATAACCATCAAACAAAGTAGTAACAATTTAAAACAAAGCATGGCCAATCAAATTCAATAAAACACCCGCCTATTTTTCAGGGCGGGTTTCATTGGAATCATCTCATTGAGACCTGGAGGTCTATGGGCCAATAGTTCAACAATCCACTTGGCCTCATTGAGCTCTGTTATATTCTTAATATCACCCCCTCTACTGTTCAACCTGATATTAACAATGGCTTTAAATCTGAAGCTGCGCTGCGCATCTTTCTCTATATGCCTATAGAGGGCATTATGAGTATCAGCATTCCTAATAGCTGATAGATGTTGTAAAATCCTAACCTTAAACATGCAATTCGTTTTTCCAGCATAAAAACTTTCACACTGATCACACTCTGCCATATACACTAATAAGAATATAACAGAGCTCAATGAGGCCAAGTGGATTGTTGAACTATTGGCCCATAGACCTCCAGGTCTCAATGAGATGATTCCAATGAAACCCACCCTGAAAAATAGGCGGGTGTTTTATTGAATTTGATTGGCCATGCTTTGTTTTAAATTGTTACTACTTTGTTTGATGGTTATCTGAAGAAGGGTTACACCCATCTGTAATTGTTTTTACTGCTTACTGAAGTTGGATTTGTACAGTTTTTTCTACTTGACATTGGATTTTATTAAAACCTTTGGACATTCAGGAGTGTTCTGCAACGTTTTTTCTTCATATTTGTTCCTTGGCATCTAGCAGAACTTAGGTGAGGTGTTTTGTTTCACATTTTTGACTACTATTTTAAGAAAGTCTGGTGGTAAACTACAGGGCGGTTGAGTTATTGTGTTCAATTGTTTATAGATTTGTTTTACAGCTTTGTTTGAGATTTCTCTACAGTAAAATATCGAGGAAAATCACAGAGAGTGAAGGGGTCTGGAGGAGACTGAGGTCTGAGTGTTCCTAGATTTGGAGCTGGAAAATGAAGGTTGCCATGTTAAGGTGATGAGTTTTGAGGGACAAGAAGATAGGTTGTATTTGTTGAGTTTTGATAAATAGTGGAAGGGTGTTGATAATGGGAGAGCTTATCGATGGTTTCAATTTTCTCCCAGTAGGTAAGTTATCTATTTTTGCTTCATTATTAGACTTATTCCAGATAAAGTAAGCTTTATTTTGTATCATTTTCCAGAATTTTCTTCATTAAAAACATGGTTTATAATTTATTTTATGGAAAGAAAGATTTAGGATGTTTTATTTTTAGCTTTCATCTTTAGCTAAAATCTATGAAGGAGTTTTTAGCTGTTCACTTTGTGTGGCTTTCCATTTTACCCAGGATTTATACTTGTACCTGAAGATTTTTTTAATGCTTGGACTAAGCTGTGGGCAGTTTTGTCACGTTATACATCTTTTGACAGTGGTGAAGTGTTTGTTTAGTACATAAGTGGTGATGGTGCTAAGGAGATGGACAGCAATCATATGGTCTTTAGTTTGGTAAACAGGAGACCATTCTGAGTTAAAGAGGTCAAACAGTACATCATTCTGTTTTTCAGAAATGGGTGTTTGTTTCTACAAGTTTGGGATGGAAGCAGAGAGATTTGAATGAAAAGGTAACTTGAATGGGGAGATGGTCACTGAGTAAATTGGATATAGAAGATGTGTCTATAACCTTACAGAGAATATTACTGATGAATAATAATTCAAGAAGAGAGTCATTTCCTTTTCTTGGGATAGGTCTAGGAAGGGTAGAAAGCATGTGTGTGAGGTAGTATTTGGACAAGAATATGCATATTTGACTTACTTTAGTTGAAAGACCATGGAGGTTAATGTTTCTTGGAATTATGACTTTATTTTTACTGCATAACTGAACTTTGTTATTACAAGGCACAGGAAGACAAAGGAATGTATACTGCTGTTTACTTTGATTCATGTAATGATAGGGAGAATTTATTTGCTATAAGGGAGCTGGAAAATTCTGGAAGTCTTCTTACAAGTATCACTGCAATGTCTCCTGTTTTTTATCCTATGTGATTATTTAAAAGAAAATGGAAATTTTACGGTTAGAGCATGTCTGGCACTTGAGGTGTTTTCAGCCAAGATTCAGTTACAGGTTCAATATCTGGTTTAAATATCCAGTTTATTTATAATACTGTGAGAAATGAATACATGGCAAAACCTTGGGCTTTCTTATTATTAGTTTTTCTGGATCTTATTTTTCTTCCCCTTTGTCCCGACATCTGACCCTCAACTGCCACCAGCTTTACCAAGTCTACCTTATCCTTTCTCAGGCTCAGCCCAATCCACTTTCAGGGCTGGTAAGGAGATCAAGGATGTTGAAACATAATGTTGATGGGAAGTATGCCGTAACCCTTGCCAACCATGGTAGCCTTGCAAGCTCTGCAATGGTTGCCTTCAAGAGGTGTGTGAATGTTTTTTACATATACACAGTCTCCCCAGCTGCTTGCCACATGATGAAAGCCAAGTTCTTGACACTGCTATTACAGTGAGGCTAGGCAGCTTCCCTTTCCCCCCAGGATGGGTGAGCTGGCATCAGCCATGCACTCACATCCTCCAAATGGTCCCGCCAGTACCTCTGCTACTAATCGAACACAGGTATCGTGAGTACAGTCAGGGCTTTATCCCCCTGTGTTACAGGCTAGGACAATTATTGTGTGTGTTTGTCAGAATAAATGAGCTCTTATTGTATCCAGAGGTGGGTTAACAAGGAGACTGTTGCCCAATGGAGAGTGTGCACCAATCTAGGGTATAGACTATAGGTTTGGTGTATAGTAATTAGTGGATGTTCCTGTGGATTATTGTAAAGATGGTTTGGGGTTTTAATGAAAAGGCATTTATATGTTGGGGGTGCAGTACCAGGTGGGCGTTTGGGTACAGTCAGCTGGAGGGAGGTAATAAACATATGGAGCTTAAAGATTATTGGAAGTTGTATGTAGTGTTTTGATGGAAATAAATTTCTATATTAGGGGTACTGCAGTTTGAAGAACAGAGGTGTGTTAGAGATGGAAAGTACAGTTGTGTACATTTACCATAAATGTAGATGTTTGAGTGTATTCACTGTTGCAGTCATCACTTGCGGGTTATCCCTGCTGGGTAGCCCTCGGCCGTAAAGGTTGCAGGTCATCTGAGACTGATGTTAGGTCATTAGTGTTACAAAGAGAGCCAGCCAATTCCATTACAATAGTTTTTCTTGCCCCCTATCTATACAAGCCCTTCCAAGAAGGCCTGAAGAAGGCCAACCCGGGGTATTCCATTAGCTATGATGGAAACATAAAGGGGGAAAGTGGGAGGGAAACAGGACTGAAAAGTACAGTTTTGTACCTACCATAAATGTAGATGTTCGAGTGGTTATGCTGCTGCAGTCATCACACTTGGGTTATCCTGCCGTCAGGCGGTCCCACAGTCGGCCTGAATTTCAAAGCCTTGGTCCGGCGTCAGTTGTCGTTGCTTCTTCCTTGATGTCAGTGCGGCAGGGGTATAAAAGAGGCAGCCGACGCCATTTTCTTCAGTTTTTCTTGCCCCAGATGTCAGGTGCCCCAAACTAAGAATGCAAAATAAGAAGCTTGCATAACATACCTTAGTGAAAAAACAATAGTACTAGTCGTAAGCAAGTACACCATATAGACATGCATCCCAAAGTTTGATGTACATGAAGGTATAAGAAAAAACCTTGTTGGGGATGGAGGGAGGGTAACCTGGACTGCAGCAGCATAACTACTCGAACATCTACATTTATGGTAGGTACAAAACTGTACTATGTTCATCGTGCTATGCTGCTGCAGTCATCACAGTTGGGTAGAGTCCCAAAGCTATGGTTGGGTGGTAGGAGCTAAACTGGGTTAGGTGCAGCTAAAATGCCCTGCAGAACTGCAGTGGCAAACCCAGCTCTGGATTTTGAGTATAGAGGAATGTGGTAATGCTTGGTGAAGGTGTGCACTGAACTCCAGGTAGCTGCCTCCAGAATGTCCTTTGTTGGGACTCCTCGGAGGAAGGCTGCTGAGGTTGCTGTAGCCCTGGTAGAGTGAGACCTAATACTAGCAGGCACTGCTTTCCCATGGTGTGAGTAGCAAAAGTGGATGCAATGTGCTATCCATTTGGAGATGGTCTGTTTTGAAATAGCCTTTCCTTCTGAGCCTGGTGCATAGGATACAAGGAGTTGGTCAGATTTTCTGAAGGCCTTTGTCTTGTCCAAATAGTAAAGTAATTGTCTGTGAATGTCCAAAGAGTGAAGGAGTCGTTCTCCTTTATTCTGTGGGTTTGGATAAAAGGTGGGCAAGTGTATGGTCTGATTGAGAGCCACACTGGATACTACCTTTGGCATGAAGGAAGGGTTGGTGCGTGAAGATACTCTGTCCTGATGGAAAATGATGAAAGGTTCCACTGCCATAAGTGCCTGCAGTTCTGAGACTCTGCGTGCTGAGGTGATAGCCAGCAGCAGGGCTGTTTTCCATGACAAGTATTGAAGCTCTGCTGAAAAGGCTGGTTCAAAAGGAGGAAGTGTTAACTTTTCCAGCACAAAATTTAGATCCCAAGTTGGAGTTGGTGGTTTTCTGGGGGGGTCTTATATTTTTTGCCCCTCTGAGAAACTGCCTTAGCAAAGGATGAGAGAAAATGGGAGGGACCGTATCATATTGAGCTGAAATGGCTGAAGCATGGATCTTTATGGATGAGAAAGAAAGGCCTTTGTGTAGCATCTCAGTTAGATATTGGAGTATGTACAGAATATTTGGGATGCCAGGATTTAGGCTTCTGGCCTGGCTCCATACACAAAATCTTTTCCATGTGTCTGAGTAAGTTTTTCTGGTACTGGGCCTCCTGGCCTCCAAAATGACATTCTGGATGTCCTTTGAGAGAAGTGTTGTTTGATAATTTAAGGTATTTTCCATGCAGCTAGATTTAAGGTCCTTAGTTGACTGTGAAAGATCTGGGAGTTTTGTTGGGTTAACAGCAGAGGGAATTGAGGTAAGATCCATGGAGGGCTGCGAGACAAGTTTCATAGAAGTGGGTACCAGTGTTGACGTGGCCAGTCCGGAGCAATGAGGATCATCTGTGGTCTCTCTGATCTGGCTTTCAGTAATACCTGGGTAAGTAGAGGCAGAGGTGGGAAGGCGTAGACTGACAATGCTGTCCAACTGAATGAAAGGGCATCCACTTTCCAGGCCAGGGGATGATAAGTCCTTGTGCAAAATTTTTGTAGCTGGCAATTGTTGGTTGAGGCAAACAGATCTATGTCTGGTGGTCCCCACCTTTGAATTATCATTGAGAATACTTGTGGGTGCAGTCTCCACTCATGAGGGTCTGTCAAATTTCTGCTTAATTCATCTGCCAATATGTTCTCCTTTCCTGGCAGGAATTGTGCTTGCAGTTGTACTTGGTAAGTTAATGCTGTGTTCCACAAGTCCATTGCCTGTCTGCATAGTGGGTAGGAGAGCGTTCCTCCTTGTTTGTTTATGTACCACATAACTGTGGTGTTGTCCATCCTTATTAGAAGTTGTCCTGGATGCAAGAGGTCCTTGAAGGCTGTTAGTGCATTTTTTACAGCTAGCATCTCCTTTTGATTGATGTGTAGTTGCCTTTGGTTTGCAGACCATTTGCCCTGTATGCATTGTCCTGCCATGTGTGCACCCCAGGAGTAGTCTGATGAATCTGTTGTCAAGGTTTGGTTTGCTGGAGGTGAGACAAAGGGAAGGCCCTTGTTTGCTTGGCATGCTTGAGCCCACCATAGAAACTCTTTCTGAAGGCAGGGAATGAGAGTTATACTTGCTTCGAGGCCGTGTCTGTGTTGGGACCATACACTTTTTAAGTACCATTGTAGTTTTCTCATATGCAGCTTTGCATATGCAATTAGTTGAATGCAGGATGCCATGTACCCCAATGCCTGCAGGAATTTCCTTGCAGTGAGCTGGGTAGAAGTTGCCATCTTTTTGAAGTACTGAGCCAGTTGTTTTTTCTTGTCTGGCGTGAGGTAAGCCATCTGGGCCGTTGTATTCAAGCTGGCACCCAGGAAAATTATTTCTTGTGAGGGTATTAGTTTTGACTTCTTTTTGTTTACTGTGTACCCTAGGCAACTTAGCAGCTTTGTTACAAATGCCAGATGCTGTAGTAGGATGTCTTTGCTGTCCGCTTGGATCAGGCAGTTGTCCAGATATGGATAAATTTGTATTCCTCGTTGTCTGCAGTATGCAATTACTGATGCCAGGCATTTCGTGAATAGTCTGGGCACAGTAGATAAGCCAAAGGGCAATGCAAAGAATTGATAATGCATTGTGCCTGCCAAAAATCTGAGGTATCTTCTGCAATCTTGTCAGATAGGGACATGCAGGTATGCCTCTTGGAGGTCCAACGTTACCAGCCAAGACTCCTTGCCCAGCATGGGAAGAAGCTGCTGTAGTGTGAGCATTTTGAATTTGGGAATGTCCAGGTACGTGTTTTGAATTGAAAGGTCTAAGATGGGTCTCCAGGCTTTGTCCTTTCTTGGTACTAGAAACAGTCTTGAGAAAAATCCTTGACTTTGCTCTTTTGCAGGTACCTTTTGAACTGCTTTCATGTTCATGAGTGCTGAAATTTGCTTTTGTGCCTCTGCCCATTGGTTTGTTGGCAGATTTGGCATGCCTCTCATCCATGGTAAAGTGTGAAAATGAAATCTGTAGCCTCGGGTAATGATATCCAGAACCCATTTGTCCTTTGTTATGATGTGCCAATTTTGTGGAAAAAGAGCCAGTTTTCCTCCTAGAGGTGCTGCCTGGGCAATTTTGCTTGGCAGGCGAAGAGGAAAGTCATTGAGTTTGTTTTCTGAAGGGCTGAGATCTGTCATCTCCCCCTCTTTGAGTTGTTGTCTGCCATTGTCTAGGCCTGAAGGTACCTTGTGCCTGGCATCTGCCCCTAGGGCGTCTGTACCTGCCCCTTTGGGGTCTGTCTGAAGCAGGAAAGGACTATTTTTTTTGATGGCCAGTTTCTGCTGAAGCGAGGAGGTTGCAACTGTAAAAAATCTTTAACTGTTTGCATTGATTTTGCCTTTTCTTCCATTTTCTTTAAGACTTCCTCTGCTTTGACACCAAATAACGCATCATTTTGCAGTGGAGTATCCAGTAATTTTCCTTTGACATGTTCTGGTAAGGTCTGCTCTTTTAGCCAAGCATGTCTACATATTACAGACCCTGTGGCTGCTGCTCTACATGAGGCCTCCAAAGAATCAAAACCACACTGCAAGGTATGTTTTCCCACTTATTCTGCTGCATGCAGCAAATCTTGCATCCCTGATCTTTAGAAGTACCCAGGGAATCAGTGGCAAGGGAGGGAAGGCATACACAAACAGGTTGCCCCATGAAAGGAGAGAGCGTCCACCTTCCAAGCTCATGGATGGAACTCCCTGGAGCAGAACCTGGTCAGCTGTCTGTTTTCTATTGTTGCAAAGAGGTCTACCTCCAGCACCCCCCAGATGTGTATGATGCTGAGGAAGGTCTCTTTGTGTAGCTGCCAATTGTGGGGGTTCAGGACACTTCTGCTGAGGTGGTCTGCCAGGGTGCTGTGCTCCCCTGGCATGTTCTGGGCTATCAGATGTAGTCCCATCATTGAGGCTGTCTGCCAGATAAGCATGGCTAGGTGATAAAGGGGGTAGGAGTGTGTTCCTCTCTGTTTGATGATGTACCACATGACTGTAGTGTTGTCTGATTTGATCAAGAGAACTCCTGGTCTGAGATGGACCTTGAAAGCTATTGTAGCCATGTACAATGCCTGCATTTCCTTCAGGTTGATAAGGAGGGTTAGATCTCCCTGATCCCAGGTCCCCTGAGTGCACATGTCTCCTAAGTGAGCCCCCCAGGCTGTGTCTGAGGCATCAGCGGTGATGGTCTGGCCCTAGGGAAGGGAGATGAAGGGTAGATCCCTGTTCAGGGTACAGACTTCTGCCCACCATAAAAGTTCCTTCCTTAAGCAGGGAATCAGAGGCAGCTGGTGCTCCAGTGACTGTGAGTATTGGCACCATACGTTTCTGAGGTACCATTGTAATTTTCTCATGTGTAGCCTGGTCAAAGGCACCAACAGGATGCAGGATGCCATGTGCTTGCAGGAACTTCCTTGCTATGAGATGTGTCCTGTGAGCTAACTGAGAAAAGTAGAGGGGGAGAAAGCTCTGCTTCTCTGGAGAGGGGAAGGCTCTTTGGGTAGATCCAGGAGAGCTCCTAAGAGGGTTATGTGTCTTGCGGGCTGGAAATGGGATTTTTCTCTGTTGATGGTAAATCCCAGAGAGGTTAGGAGAGTTTGGACAAAAGTAAGATCCTGCAAGAGTTTCTCCTTGGTGTCTGCCTGAATGAGACAGTCATCCAGATAGGGGTAAATCTGTATGTTTTGCTGTCCACAAAAGGCAACGACAGGAGTCAAGCACTTGTTGAAGACTCTGGGAGCAGTAGATAAGCCAAAGGGCAGAGCAGAGAACTGAAAGTGCTCTGAGCTTGCTCTGAAGCATAGGAAACTCCTGTAGGACTCCCTGATGGAGATATGGAGGTAGGTATCTTTCAGATCTAGGGTCACTAGCCAAGCACTGGGTGCCAAAATTGGCAAGAGTTTTTGAAGGGTTATCATTTTGAATTTTAGCACTAGCAGGGACAGATTTAATGTGGATAGGTCTAGAATAGGGCACTAGGTGCCCTCTTTTCTGGGTACCAAGAATACCCTTGAGTAAAAACCTTTTTCTGCTTGTTCCTCTGTTACTGGTGCCAATGATCCTTGAGCACAGAGTTTTTGAATCTGGTGGATGGCCTCTGTCCTCTGATTTGCTGGTATGTCTGGGAATCCTGAAAATCTGGGGTTTTCTTTGAAATTGAATCTGTACCCTTAGGAAATGATGTTTAGGACCCACCAATTTGTGACGGTTTGTCACTTGCTGAAGAATAGGGAGAGCCTTCCTCCTAGTCTGTGGGAGGGGCAGGGGGGAGGGGGGATCACTGTGAGTCCTTAGGTTAAGGAGTGGACTTAGAACTCCCTTGTCTAGGTGTAGTAGAGGTCCACTGTCTAGGCCTCTGCTGGCTTTGCTGCTGTTGTCTGGAGGGCCTATCTCTGCATCCTTTCCTTTGCACAGCTTTTGCTTGGGTAGGAAAGGACCAGTGCTTTGTAGGAAAGTTCCTGCTTAACTGGGGGGGTTGTACCTACAGGAAGTCTTTGACTGTCTGCATAGACTTGGCCTTGTCTTCCATTTTCTTAATCACTTCCTCTGTCTTAGGGCCGAACAGTTGTTCCCTATCCAAGGGGGCGTCCAGAAGTTTAGATTTAACCTGGCCAGGCAAAGGTTGCTCTCTCAACCATGCATGCCTTCTGATGACTGATCCAGAAACTGCAGCCCTGCTAGAGGCTTTCAGAGCATCAAATCTGCAATGCAGGGAATGCTTGACCACTTGAGAGTTGGAGTAGATCAGATCTCCCAGTTCTCTAGTAGTACTACTCTCTGTTAAGGTGGAAATGTTCTGCTTTAATAACTCCAGTGTGTTTTGTTGATATTTAAGCATATGGAATTGGCAACTGAGAGCTCTAATGGTTAGGGTAGCCGAAGTGTCAACCTTTTTTCCCCATCGCTCCAAGGCGCTGCTCTCCTTGTCAGAGGGTATTGGATTTTTAGAGGAACTGGCCCTAGCCCCCTTGGGTCCCTGAGTAATGACCTCTGGGTCAGCTGCAGGGTTCTTGAACAAATACTTATGGGTGTCCGGCACTCTGTAATATCTATCAGGCTTCCTGGGTGCAGGGGGCAGGGCATCAGGGGTGGGACCAGACTCCAGGAAGATATCCTCCACCACATCCAGAATGGGAGGAATGGCTAAGGGTTTGTGTTGTTGTAAGTCCAGGAACTCTGTCAATCTCTTCTTTGATTGGTAGTAATCCTGAGCCTCCCAATGGAAATGCTCTCTGAGGGAATTTAAGGTTTCCCCAAAAGAGAGGCCCTCAGGGGAGATGCAGAAGGAATGGATTCCTCAGCATCTGAATCTTGAAAGACTGCCAGGGGCTGTTGTTCAGTGTCTGAGTCCAGAAATTCAGAGTCCTCTGACTTTGGCTCTGAAAGCACCTCTGGAGAAAGGGTCCCTTTTTCTTTTGGCTGGGGTAGCTTGAGCAGACTGGTTAACTCCGATGAGAGAGATTAAATCCTCAGCCATCCTAAGTAACTGTTGAGACTGGGCGGGTTGAGTGGTAGGAGGTTAGTGACTGAGCACCGAGGAAGGAGTTTTCCTAGGCGTGGCCTTGCTCTTAGGTCTCAGGGATTCAATGGGCTTAGTGGTTTTGGCTAATGGTGTGGCCGTCGGTAATCTGAAAGGCCTCCACAGAAGCCGGCGCCTGCAAAGCTGCTCCAGACCCAAACGTGGGGCCAGTGACCGTCAATTTGGAAGAAGAAGCCTGATCTGGAAGCATATCGGACTCAAGAGGGTCTTGATAGAGGCCTGTGATGGCTCTACAGCTGTTGTCAGGGGGTGGGTATACACCTCACTGAGTTCCGCTGTGCTAGTGGATGGTAGGCTGGCTGACTTTAGGTTTGTGTCATCTGTGGGCTAACCTTCTGTGGTCTCTTCTCTTTTCTTTTCTCTTTTAAGGAATTTCCACAGTTGACTGACCGACAGACGCCATTTCGAGTAGGTAACTAGTCTCCCTGAAATGCCTAGCTACAAAATCAGCTCTTCTACAGATGGTCCTAGCATTAAATAAGCACAGAACCGACATCCAGGGACATTGTGGTCTGGGCCTAAACAAGTTTCACATAGATTATGAAAGTTTTGGTGTGGTATTTGTTTTCCACAATGAAGACAGTTATTTATTTTCTCAGACATTGGTTAAGTGCAAGAAAGGAATCCCCAATGGGGCCCTTAGCTTTAGTAGTTTTCTCCCTCACTCTGGCAATGGCCGACAGACGCACTCGCATACTGCTTCTGCTTTAGGCTCCAAGGCAAGAAAGACAGATGTAATGGTGTCAGCTGCCTCTCTTTACAGCCCTGATGACCTTCAGGTGACCTGAAGCTGACACAGGAGGGAAATCCTTTATTCTGGTATTCGGGCTGGCCGAGGGCTACCCATCAGGGATAACCCACAAGTGATGACTGTAACAGTGAAGCACGAAGAACATCTACAGGTCAGTGTGTTAGACAAAAAGGGTTAATGGGAGCTTGGTGATTGTGCAGGATTAATTAGTAAGTGGGGAAAGATATTGAAAATGAGTTTAGAGGGCTTGTGACGGAAATGGAGATAGCTCCTTGGTATGTTCTACAAGAAAACTGCAGCAAATGTAAGGCTGCATCTCGAAAGAGAGCAGTATTTTCAGAAAAGTTGCCAGAAGGATATAATTAACCAAACTGTTTTTTTCATATCTAAAACACTGAACTGAAGAAAAAAAAGAATGCCCACAGTTATACAAAAGTCTTGGCAATAATTTCTACTTTAAAATGTTTTGTAGCTACATTTTGGGAAAAAGATTTGCAATTTGAAGACTGCTGGCTTCATTTATGAGAACTAAAAGCCATACTACCAATGTTGTCTGCAATAATTCTGAAATATTCAGTACTTAAAAGCCATGCTACCAATGTTGTCTGCAGTAATTCTGAAATATTCAGTACTTAAAAGCCATACTACCAATGTTGTCTGTGGTAATTCTGAAATATTCAGTACTTAAAAGCCATACTACCAATGTTGTCTGTGGTAATTCTGAAATATTCAGTACTTAAAAGCCATGCTACCAATGTTGTCTGCAGTAATTCTGAAATATTCAGTACTTAAAAGCCATGCTACCAATGTCGTCTGCAGTAATTCTGAAATATTCAGTGCTTAAAAGCCATGCTACCAATGTTGTCTGCAGTAATTCTGAAATATTCAGTGCTTAAAAGCCATGCTGCCAATGTTGTCTGCAGTAATTCTGAAATATTCAGTGCTCAAAAGCCATGCTACCAATGTTGTCTGCTGTAATTCTGAAATATTCAGTGCTTAAAAGCCATGCTACCAATGTTGTCTGCAGTAATTCTGAAATATACAGTGCTTAAAAGCCATGCTACCAATGATGTCTGCAGTAATTTTGAAATATTCAGTGCTTAAAAGCCATGCTACCAATGTTGTCTGCAGTAATTCTGAAATATTCAGTGCTTAAAAGCCATGCTACCAATGTTGTCTGCAGTAATTCTGAAATATTCAGTGCTTAAAAGCCATGCTACCAATGTTGTCTGCAGTAATTCTGAAATATTCAGTGCTTAAAAGCTATGCTGCCAATGTTGACTGCAGTAATTCTGAAATATACAGTGCTTAAAAGCCATGCTACCAATGATGTCTGCAGCAATTCTGAAATATTCAGTGCTTAAAAGCCATGCTACCAATGTTGTCTGCAGTAATTCTGAAATATGCAGTGCTTAAAAGCCATGCTACCAATGTTGTCTGCAGTAATTCTGAAATATTCAGTACTTAAAAGCCATGCTACCAATGTTGTCTGCAGTAATTCTGAAATATTCAGTACTTAAAAGCCATACTACCAATGTTGTCTGCAGTAATTCTGAAATATTCAGTACTTAAAAGCCATCCGACTAATGTTGTCTGCAGTAATTCTGAAATATTCAGTACTTAAAAGCCATGCTACCAATGTTGTCTGCAGTAATTCTGAAATATTCAGTACTTAAAAGCCATGCTACCAATGTTGTCTGCAGTAATTCTGAAATATTCTGTGCTTAAAAGCCATGCTACCAATGTTATCTGCAGTAATTCTGAAATATTCAGTGCTTAAAAGCCATGCTACCAATGTTGTCTGCAGTAATTCTGAAATATTCAGTACTTAAAAGCCATGCTACCAATGTTGTCTGCAGTAATTCTGAAATATTCAGTACTTAAAAGCCATGCTACCAATGTTGTCTGCAGTAATTCTGAAATATTCAGTACTGCTGAAAGTAGGAGTATGAAATTGCTGCACAGAACATGGTAATACAGATTTTTAGACTATCACTCTCTCAGAGTAATAATACTGTTCCTTCAGGAATAAAATGATGATGTTGGTTCATTTAAAATCTGTTCCAGTGACAACTATACAAATAAAATTATGGACAAGTAAAGCTCTAATAATGTTTAAAATCTTAGACTACTACAACCATGATTTTATACCTTTCATTTCTACAAAATAAACTCAGTGGACAATACGGTTGTTTGTGATAAGACAGAACTGTAGTCCAGCTGCAGGCTACAGAAACTGGATTTCAATAGTTACATGACTGCTATCCTTATATATGTCTTACATTAAATGTTTGCCAAGACTATATACATGGTAACTAAACATAGGTTTAAACATTGAGAAGGTAGTAAGCTAGACGTCATGGACATAGTACTGTCCTGCACATGCTCTACTGCATCTCTGAGAACGTCTGGGTAAATAATGGAAATGTATTACATCAGCCGGTCGACACCCCTATGGGAGGTGAAAATACCCTGGACCTGATCCTAACCAACATGAGTAGCCACTGTAGCACTCCTACAGTGTCATTTTTCTTGGTAAGATCCAACCATAAAGTGATCATTTTTGAAGTCACCATCTCCCCTGCCCCCCCCCCCCCTTATCAGGGTCAAACGAAAAAACTTTTCCAAAGCTGACTACAATCTCCTCAGAGCAGGTATAAGCAGCTTCAAAGCCACCATCCCTTCAGTTGGAACTAGTACTAATGTCCAGCCTACACCAAAAAACTATGAGCACCTGACAAGACCAAATCATCTTCCTCAAGGAAGTGTAAACCTGTCTGGTGGACAGCAACAATAAACAAACTCTATAACAGAAGGAAAAAAATTGCTGTCCAGGGCCAAGAAGGAGCAAGTGCCAAGTTGAAAGCAATCTCTCCTTTGTCTGAACAAGCAAATAAGGTCACTGGTGAAATCCTTTAAGGTTAACTTTGAGTACAAATTGGCCACATCCACCAAGGACAATCATAAGGCCTCCTTCACATATGTCTGCAATCTCAAAGGCAACACCCAAATCTGCTCTGAACTGGTGGACAATAACACCACATACACAAATGCCATAGATAAAACCAAACTGCTTGCAGATAGATTCAGTGAAAACATCACCCCCCCATCCCCCATCAGTAAACCAGGACATCCTCGGCACCTGCCCCTCTCCCCTCTTCACCAGAGAGCAGGTCCTTAATACCCTCTCAAAGGCAAAAAGATACAGTCTCCATGGGACTCAATAACATCCCTGGCTGTATCCTACATGAACTCAGGCATGAGCTTTCAACTCCATTAAACACCATATACAACAAAGCCTGAGCACCGGCTTCATCCCAGCTGAATGGAGGACAGCCACTGTCATCCCTCTACAGAAAGGTGGAGTGTCCACTGACCCAGGCAATTATAGGACCATCAGCCTAACTAGCCTGATCTGCAAGGCCATGGAACACATTATCATGGACCCTATAAACAAAGACATTGACAACCTCCAAATGCTTGACCCCACACAATTGTTTTTGTCAAAGGGAGATCATGCCTGTTAAACTTGGTCGACTTCTTTGAAACAGTAACCAAAGCCATGGAAGAGAGGAAAACAGCGCACACCACCTACCTTGACCTAGCCAAAGCTTTTGACACTATTCCTCACTCAGGTATAATAAATAAACTCTCCCCAGCTAGGCATCAACCCGTATGTTACTAGATGGGTAGCTAACTGGCTCACTGATAGAACCCACTCAGTCAAAGTAGGGGAAGCCACCTCTAGTAGCGGACCTGTAATGAGTGGTGTACCCCAAAGATATGTCTTGGGGCCTCTACTGTTTGGGATATACTTTTCTGAGGTGCAAGCCAAAACCAGTAGTCTGTGGCTGACCAAGTTCGCAGATGACTGCAAGCTGGGTGCTGTCTTAAATTCCGCTAGTGATGTGAACATCCTCTAAGAGGGCTTTACCCAAACTAATGACTGGTGCCAGGAGCATGGCCTCAAACTGAATGCCAAGAAATGCATCATTATCCCTTTTGGGGAAATGTCATCCGCACTAATGATCACATTAATAACAATGTACTAAGCATGCAATCAGTTGTGAGAGACATAGGCACCTAGGTTGATAGCAACCTGACTTTTGACCACCACGTTGCCTCCATTGTACGGAAGGCTTTCTATATGGCTCACCTCATAAATAAGGGTATTTCATCCAGGAACAAGGAGGTAATAACATCCCTGTACTCCTCCCTTATCACACCCATTATCGAGTACAATGCATCCTTCGGCATGTACCTTGCCAAGTACATGCAGCAGTTGGAGTGACCACAGAGGTTCCTGACCAGGAAAATTCAGGTTCTCAAACACCAATCCTATACAGATAGGCTAAAAGCCCTGTCCCTCTAGTCAGTTTCATAAAGACTCCTCAGAGGTGACCTGTGTCTGGCATACAAGGCCATTTGAAACCCGATCTTGGTGGAGTTGCTGCATAACCATAAGACAAAGTCCACTCACACAACCTGCATGCAAGGCCTTAACCTGGTCTGTGACATTAATAGAACTTGTTAGTGGGATATATTTGTGTCCCAAAGACTCCCCCATCTGTTGAATAGACCCCATCTCCATGTCAAGCAGAGTACCTCTCTAGCCCTCTTTAAGAGGAACCTGGACTGGATGGGAAACAGAAAATATATCCCTGGGATACCACCTGTGTCCCTGCTAGACAGGGGAAACAGGTGCTGACTTTGAGGGAACATGGGTGAAATTCTTGGCTAGGCTTATAAGAGCCTCCAGGCCAATAGACTAGTATCATTCTATGAACGTATGAAAATCAGTCACATTATGTTGGACCCTTCTTTTAGAAAGGCTTCTTGTTATATTGAACTATATGGGAGCCGCCACCACTGAAAATGTAAGGGCATATCAGTATTCCTGTGATACCAGAAATGATCATATTAGACAATGCAGCATGATTTTTAATTAAAGAATTAAAATAATTCATATGGAAGAATGTAATATTTTATATTACTTCATTAAGATGCATATAGTACAATAGGCATTACAAACATTCAGGGATCTCCTGAAAAAAGTAAATTATGTGTTCTTTGAATCAAGAATATCTAAAACTTTATTCCATTACCAAATACTCCAAAACTTACTTCTGCATTGTCATCTGCTGAGATGTTAAATGGTTAGACAAGTAATATCTGCTTCTGGCTTATTTCATACAGACGATCGTGCAAAGAAAGTCAGATAAAAGAACTGCAAGCTTTGAAAAAAGTGACTTGGTAAGCATAAGAAATTGTGGTCTAGGACAAAACTGAATATCTGGAAGAATAAAGGCTGTGCATGGTCCTGATTCCTATACTGCTGAATTACAAAGAGTTATAAGAAGTCATGTTGATCGCATCTTGAAAAGGGCTTGAGACTGATTGTTTCCAAGGAGCACTGGTGAAGCCATAATTCTAGACAATAGAACTGTTCCATTTTTAACTCTCTGCATTGGTACCGAGACAAAACAATGTGTGTGTGCTAATGTTCTTCAGCCTGTATGCAATATTCCAAACAAAAAAGTAAAGGAAACTGTAGTTAACTGAAGTGTACAGGGCCATGCTTCTCAGTCTAAACTGAGGTTTACTGCTATCAGAAATTTCTCTTCTTCTCAAAGATTGCTGTTTACAGTTTTTCTCATAATACTCATTTTTATTAGTTATAAGGAGTAAATAACATTGTAATGTCTAATGCAAGACTAGATAGTGCCCTGTTCATGCCATTATTTTTATCCTCCCTCCTGCCTCGATATATATATATATATATATATATATATATATATATATATATATATATATATATACATACACACACAATATAATTAATATTCACAGGTCAAAGACTGCCTTTTTAAGAAGGAAAAGCTGACTGCAAGGAGAGCTGTATGCACAATGTTTTTTTGCTGGAAAAAAGTTTTTTAAACAATTAACACTTATTGCAATTTAAAAAATAATAAGTAAAACATAAAACTATCTTAATATCAAGTCATCCAACAGAATATTATACATAAAGCGTTATATAAAAAAATTAGTTGTGAAATCTAATAGACATAAGTAATTAAACTGATTACAACATCTTACACCCATAGCCTGATCATGGTGAAATGGGGACCTAGGCAGGATAATATACTGGTGCCCCCAGAGCAGCCCCTCCTGCAGCAACCCCTTACCACCCCCAGCAGCTCCCTTCTCAGCCATTCCAGTGTTGCATTATTTGTCTATTTCTCCCGTTACCATAAACACTGTTCACACATGTCAGTGTACATACTGTTTTCTTCTTTACTTCTGCAATGATTACAGATGTTGAAATAAAACAGCAGGGACACGGATACCCATTTGCTAAACAAACAATGCAGTCTCAGAATAAAAACAGACTTAGCATGAGCAGTAAACTTCTTTGCTATTAAAACTCACATTCACTGAAACAGCATTAAAACCCACATTCAAATAAAATGCATCTCGCCAGTGGAGAATTAAGTTTGCCTTTGGACTCTTTTCAAAGCATAGGCTCCTTGCACACATTTTTAGGGCCATGCAGACATGCATGTGTTCTTTGACTCAGCTTACTGATTGTATAAATTAAATTCCTTGTATAAGACAGAACCACTTGTTAGAGTGTGTTTTAAATTTATAGTTTTAAACATTTTTCCATTAAGCAATAAAACAAAATGTATGACCCAATAATGACAAAACTGCCCATTACACAACATTTTAACCATAAAAGGCCACTCAAACTTCCATCATTACAATCCATCAGTATCAGTCAATAAGCACAATCTCTGCAGAAGTAAAAGTCATCTGAGTATTTCCACATTAAAGAGATCTGTAAATAATGAAGAGGTTGCTACTGGCAAACAACTTTACTTTTCAGTGTTTCATCTGCAAATTCAGTACCAGATACCCTTGAAGAATTAATAGCCTATGGCACATAAAAAAAGTGGTAAGCCGGTAAAATTGCAATATGGAATGACTGACAAACTGACAACAAGTTCATAGTTACTAGGCATCTCATACAAATGAGGATAAACTTAGGAATGCAGAACCCCTATTACCCCTTAAAATACACCAAGTAATCCGCAATCAAAAGGGCACTGCAATATGAGCACTCCAAATACATGGTCTGGGAGTAGAATCCACATTCTTCTGCACCAAAGACAATTATGCTATTAACACTGCTCTCAAATTCTGCAGCACAAACACTGACTACCATTTATTAAACAAAACCATTAGTTGCACATTGCAAACAGACTTAGCATGAGCAACAGTAAACCTCTCTTCATTTGAAACTCACAATTCCATGAAAATGCACTGAAACTCATAATTCCCTGAAAATGTACTGAAACTTAAACTCACAATTCCTTCAGCAGTCTGGTAGTTGATGTAAAGATTTCAGGCTTTTGCCTCCTTCAACCAAATTACAGGGTCATGCCTGATCAAGTTAATAAACTAACCTGTGTCCCCCTCCCCGACTAGGGCATTACATACCATACCTACATACCTCTCAACCTCTTAGCACAACAGGTACTGACAAAGCCTAAAATAATGGGGGAGGGGGACAAAGGCCCCAACATAGGGAGAGATTATAAATATTGTTCTTATACACTTAGAAACTTGCTAGAATAACAGCATTACCTTAGCATGCATTTTCTGAAGGAAATGAAGTCTGAAACTCAAATATATGGCATCACTTAGTTATTTCAAGCCTCTGTGATTTGAAGAGAAAACCACAAATGTTATGAGAATCAAACCAAAACTATGAGGCTAAATCTGGGCAGTTCAGTGTTATGCTAAAAACACACACACACACATACACACACACACACACACACACACACACCTACCTTCTCTTTGCTCTTTCACAAACACACACACACACACACACACACACACACACACACACACACACACACACACACACACACACACACACACACACACACACACAAACCTTCTCTCTCACATATACACACATGCGCGTGTGCACATGCATGGCTACCTTCTCTCTGCTCTCTCTCACACACACACACACACACACACACACACAAACACACAGACACCTATATTCTCTCTGTTCTCACACAGCAACACACACATATACACACACCTATTCTCTGCCCTCGCACAGCAACACACGCATACACATACCTACTCTCTTACACAGCAACACACACAAAAGTACAGTTGCGTACACTCACAATAAATGTAGATGTTCGAGTGTATTCACTGTTGCAGTCATTACATTTGGGTTATCTGCTTGCAGGTAGCTTTCAGTTGGCCTGATTAACAAAGTCTTGGATCCTACATCAGTTGCTGTCCCTTCTTCCATAACGTCAGGTTGTCAGGGGTATAAAACATGCAGCCGATGCCATTACATCAGTTTTTCTTGCCCCAGATGTCAGGTGCCCCTCTAATGGGAAGCAATTAAATATAAAAGTACAAGATATATCTCCAACTAAAAAGCAAATACACCAAAAAGGTTTTTAAGCATAGTAAAGGAAAGTAGAGGTATAGCCAAAAGAAGTTAGGGGGCTGGAGGGAGGGTAACCAGGACTGCAACAGTGAATACACTTGAACATCTACATTTATGGTAAGTGTACACAACTGTACTATGTTCTTCGTGTTTCACTATTGCAGTCATTACATTTGGGTAGATTTCCAAACCTATGGTTGGGAGGAGGAATTTAGATAGCATTAGGGCCAGCTATAAGGCCCTGCAAGACTGCAGTGGCAAAGCCAGCTCTGGATTTAGAGAAAATTGGCAAGTGATAATGCTTGGTGAAAGTATGTATGGAACTCCAGGTAGCAGCTTTTAGGATGTCCCTGGTAGGGACACCTCTGAGAAAGGCTGTAGAGGTAGATGCAGCCCTGGTGGAGAGAGATCTGATCCCCTGGGGGATAGGCTTTCCATGGTGCTTATAGCAGAAATTAATGCAATGGCTTAACCATTTAGAAATGGTTTGCTCTGAAATAGCCTCCCCCTCTGCCCCTGCAGCAAATGCCACCAACAGTTGTTTAGATTTCCTTTGAGATTTAGTTCTGTCCAAGTAGAATCTAAGTTGTCTGTGCACATCCAAGGAATGCAGTATCCATTCCCCTTTACTCTGTGGATTGGGAAAGAAGGTTGGTAAATGAATGGACTGATTAAGAGCCACACTGGATACCACCTTGGGCATGAAGGATGGATTGGTTCTGAGGGACCCCTGTCTGCAGGAAAGATGATAAAAGGCTCCACTGCCATAAGGGCCTGTAATTCAGATATCCTTCTAGCTGAAGTGATTGCTAAAAGGAAAGCTGTTTTCCAAGAAAGAAATTTTAAGTCTGCAGTAGCAGCTGGCTCAAAAAGAGGTAGAGTTTCTCCAAGACAAAGTTAAGGTCCCAGGCTGGTGTTGGAGCTCTCCTGGGTGGTCTCATATATTTGGCCCCTCTGAGGAACTGCGGTGGATGAGAGAAGAGGGGAGGTTCTGTGTTATAATGCACTGAAATGGCTGAGGCGTGGATTTTAATGGAGGAAAAAGAAAGGCCCTTGTGAAGCATCTCAGTTAAGTATTGTAAAATCTAAAGTAAATTGGGTGCTGCTGTGCTCATCCCTTGAGGCTGGTTCCAGGCACAGAATCTTTTCCATTTTTCAGCATAAGATTTTCTAGTACTAGGCCTCCTTGTCTCTAAAATAATATCCATCACAGGTTTGCTCAGGGATGGTAAAGGAGAGATTAAGTAATTAGCCAGGCTGCCAGGTTCAGTGTTAGGAGCTGAGGGTGCAGAATCTGGTTCTCCTGCTGAGACAGCAGGGAAGGAGTCTGAGGCAGGTGCATTGGAGAAAACCGAGATACACTGCACAGGAGTGGGTACCAGTGTTAGCGCAGCCAGTCTGGAGCAATCAAAATCATCCTTGGTTTGTCCTGTTTGATTTTTAGTAGTACTTTGGAGAGCAGAGGCAGAGGGGGGAAGGCATAGACTATGTTTTTCCAGATTAAGGATAGAGCATCCACTTTTCAGGCTTGTTTGTGGGGAGTCCTTGTGCAACATTTGTCCAATTGGTAGTTCTGGGGGGAGGCAAACAGGTCTATATCTGGGCTCCCCCATTTACTTGTCAACATGTTGAAAATCCTTGGTTCCAGTTTCCACTCGTGTGGGTCCATCAGGTTTCTGCTTAGTCCGTCTGCCAGTGTATTTAATTTTCTTTGCAGGAATTGAGCTTGTAGGTGCACTTGGTAGCTCAAGGCTGTGTTCCACAATGCCATGGCTAGTCTGCAGAGGGGGTAAGAATGTGTACCCCCCTGCTTGTTTATGTACCACATCACAGTGGTGTTGTCCGTCTTTACTAATAGCTGTCCTGGAAGAATGTAGTCCTTGAAGGCTGTCAGAGCATTCTGTACAGCTAACATTTCTTTTTGAGTGATATGCAGGTGCATTTGACTTGGGTTCCATTTGCCCGGAATGCACTTCCCTGCCAGGTGAGCCCCCCATGCATAGTCTGATGCATCTGTTGTTAGGGTTTGGGCGGCAGGGGGTGATGCGAAAAGTAGTCCCTTGTTTTGGTGGTAGGCCTCTGCCCACCAAAGAAACTCTAGGCGTAGGCAAGGTATGATAGGAATCATAGTTTCTAGGTCTTCAGAATGTTAGCACCATAGGCTTTTTAGATACCACTGTAGTTTCCTCATATGCAGTTCTGCATATGGAATTAGAAGAATGCAGGAGGCCATGAACCCCAAGGCTTGCAGTATTTGTCTTGCAGATAGCAGGGTTTTTGTGGCCACTTGTTTGAAGTAGGTAGTCAAATGCATTTGTTTCTCTGGCGTAAGGTAAGCCATCTGGGAAGTTGTATTCAAGCTTGCTTCCAGGAATATAATTTGACAGGGTGCCAGGTGTGATTTCTTTTCATTTATGGTGTACCCCAGACAAGTTAGAACCATTTTTACAAAGGCCAGACGATCCAAAAGTATGTCCTGACTTTCTACCTGAATTAGACAATCGTCCAGGTATGGGTATATTTGAATATTTCTTTGCCTGCAAAATGCAATAACTGGAGATAGGCACTTTGTGAATATCCTGGGTGCAGTAGATAAGCCAAAGGGCAGTGCAAAGAACTGATAGTGCGTGTAGCCTGTTTTGAAGCATAGGTATCTTCTGCAAGGCTCTCTGATAGGGATGTGCAGGTATGCTTATTTTAAATCTAGTGTTGGCAACCAGGCATCTTTGCCTAGCATATGAAGTAATTGGTGAAGAGTCAGCATCTTGAATTTTGGAATCTCCAAAAAGGAGTTTAGAGTACAAAGGTCCAGGATAGGATGCCATGAATTGTCTTTTCTTTGTACCAGGAAAAGCCTTGAGTAGAAACCTTGTCCCTTTTCCTATTCTGGTACTGGCTGAATAGCCCCCATGCTTAAGAGAGAAAGTACTTGTTTTTGGGCCTCTGCCCACTGATTTGGGGTAGGTGTGGCCAGCCACTTGGTGTTGGCAACATGTGGAAGTGGAATCTGTATCACTGGGACACTATATTTAAAACCTATTTGTCCTGGGTAATGAGTTCCCAATTCTTTGCATGAAGAGCAATCTTTCCTCCCCAAAGGGGCAGTCAGATGATAAGTGCTTGGAAATTTTAAAAGGAAGTCATTGAGACAGTTTACCATAGAGGGGAGCCTTGTTATTTCCAGATTTGGAAGTGGAGGCCCCCCCACTGTTTAGTTCTGTGTGTCCCCTGGGGCTGAAACCTGGGGTTTTTGCTGTGTCTGGGTTTGGCTAGAGAAGACCTGGATGGGTTTGGAAAGGACAAATTCTTAGAGGGCCAGTGCCTACTAAATCTAGGAGGCTGAACTTGTAAAAAATATTTAACAGTTTGCATAGATTTAGCTTTATCTTCCATCTTTTTAAGAACATCCTCGGCCTTGTTGCCGAACAGGCGGTCATGATTTAAAGGAGCATCCAACAATTTAGCTTTAACATGATCAGGCAAAGATTGCTCCTTAAGCCAAGCATGCCTTCTGAGCATAGACCCAGTAACAGCAGCCCTGCAAGAGGCCTCTAATGAATCAAAACCACATTGCAAAGTATGTTTTCCAACTTGTTCAGCAGAATGCATTAAATCCTGTAATTCCTTATTTTCCACACAGTCAGGAATCAACATCATTTTCTGCTTAAGCAGTCCAATAACATGTTGCTGATACTTTAACACATGAAACTGGCAGTTTAAAGCCCTAATGGCCAGGTTGCACAAGTGTAAACATTCTTACCCCATTTATCCAGCGCCCTAGAATCTCTATCAGAAGGGGTATGATTTTTAGCAGTAAAAGCCTTAATGCCCTTGGGCCCCTGTGAAATAGTCTCTGGATCTGCAATAGGATTTTTGAAAAGGAACTTGTGGGACTCAGGGACCCTGTAGTATCTATCAGGTTTTCTGGGAACAGGAGGATGGGAATCAGGGGCCAAACTAGATTCCAAAAAAGCATCATCAACAATGTCTAGTACCGGAGGAATAGCTAAAGGCCTATGCTGAGGCAGAAGAAGGAAATCCCTAAGCCTCTTTTTTGAATCAGAAACATCATGGCTTTCCCAGTAGAATTGCTCCCTTAGAGTATGTAAGGTTTCCCCAAAAGAAAAATCCTCAGGAGGGGAAGCAGAGGGAATAGAGTCCTCTGCATCATAATCTTCATAAGTAGATAAGGGCAAATCCAGATCATCAGAAGAATCTGAAGAAACAGAATCCTGATCAGAAGATTCATAATCAACTTCAGTCCTAGGCCTCTTAGAAGGGGGGGGGGGTGGTTGGCTACCCCTGATTAAAGTTATTAGATCTTCAGCCTTTCTTTTCATTTGTTTTTTTAGGCATAGAGGCCTGAGCATGTGGCCTGGGCATCGTTTTTTTTAGACATGGATTGAGATTTAGGCCTAGGTAAAGAAGGAGGCATCTGTTTAATATGCAAGTCCGTAGGCCTGAATACACCCTTAGAAGCTGATGCCTGCACAGCGGCTCCAGACCCATCCAAGGTAGAGGCATCCACGGGTTCCATAGTTGAAGCATCTCGCGGCATACTGGACTCTGAATGGGTCTCAGTAGAGGCCTGCAAATCAGAAGTAGCGGGTATCAGGGGCTGCAAAAGCGCCTCACTACCAGCGAACTGGCGACTGGCTTAGCAAAAGCATCGTCGGCAGTTTTGGACCTCGGCAGCCTGTCTCTGTCTTTATCTTTGTGGTTTTTTTGGAATCCCAGTAGTCGCGTGTGACATTTCTGGATAATTAAACTGAGAACCAAAATATTTAGAGGCAAAAATGTACCGACGACGGATAGTGCGCTGATTAAATAAAGCACAAAACTGACAGCAAAGTACATCATGGCCAGGGCCTAGGCAAGGAATACAATACAAATGAAAATCTTTATGAGGTATTTGCTTTCCACAAGTAATGCAATTATTAACTTTTACTGACATCGGTAAGGAGCAAGAAAAAGTTTCCCCAATGGGGTACTTAGCTTTAGTTGAAGACTTTGGTTCTGAAACTCGAAAATGAAAATTTCAGGAGTCAGCTGACCGGCACTTGTGAACTGCTTCTGCTTCAGGCACCGAAAGGCGTGAACAAAACAACAGTGGTCCCAAATAAAGGTGGTAACCAACGGATCCTGAAACTATAAGCCCTAACAAGCCTGACTAGCTTGGTGCAAAGCTATGGAAAGGATCATCATGGGACTTAATAAATAAATATATTGGGACCCACAAAACACTGATCCTACCAGTTCGGCTTGTTAAGGGCAGATCCTGCCTCTTAAAACTTTGTTGATTTCTTTTCTTGAAACATTCACCAAGGCCATTGACGAGGGAAGGTGGTCCACACTACGCAAAAGCCTGGAATTAAAAAAAAGCCTTCGCATATTACCACTCGGCACTTAAATATAGATAAGCTCACCAGCTTAAATACCCTATAAACATGTCACTAGATGGATTGCACAATGGTTAGTCAGACTGAACCCACATGGTTAGAATTGAGTCAGTACAAGTGGTGTCCCAACCAGGCTCAGTGTCTATCAGTCCTGGGACCTTAGAGTATTTATATATTCGGGTATATATTTCTCGGAACACGGAAGGACTGGGGCTGACTGTGGCTGACCTTCTGCAGCATGACTGCAAACAACTGGCCATAATCACATCCTCCAAGCATCCTCCAGCATGGCCTCAAAGGCCAGCCCTATACAGATCCAGACAACTGGTGCCATGGCCCAAAGTAAAAGTGTATAAGTGTAAAAGTTAATAAAAACCAAAAAAACAAAAGTGCCACACATAGGTTAAAACATAGGAAGTAATCCATTAAGTACAGAAGAAGTAATTGAAGTAATGGGGGAAATCTCTCATATCCAATGACATTTACGTAAACCATTTACAAAGTGGTTAGAAAAGTTTTTATATAGCCCACCTAATCATGAAGAGATTCACATCTAGATCAGGGAGGTCCCTCATCAGGCTTTTACTCATCCCTCATCAGCTTTTAGGATGTACTCACAGACACCCTTTGGGATGTACACCAGACACCCAAAGCAGCCTTGAGGAAAGAGGAAAAAACCTCACCAAGGAGGATCAAGAGGCTAAAGAAACTCCACTATGCTGCAGTGCAAAGAAACTCTCAGAATACACTCCATGTGCGCTGGCGCTTCAGCGAGCTGTGCCTAGCGTGTAAAGCCACGCTGGCTCTGGAATTAAAAACTCGTTAATGCAATCCAGAAACCTAAGCCCGAGAGAATGCACCTCCGCTACTTGAACCAGAGACTTGAACAAAATCACAGCAAGAAAGACTGATGTAATGGCATTGGCTGTATGTTTTATACCCCTGATGACCTGACGTCATGGAAGAAGGGACAGCAACCGACGCAGGACCCAAGACCTTGTTAATCAGGCCGACTGAGGGCTACCTGCAAGCAGATAACCCAAATGTAATGACTGCAACAGTGAAACATGAAGAACATTACATCTTCTCTCTCATACAGCAATACACGCACACTATCTCTCATGCAAAGAGAATGGCTAGTTTAAATTACATACACACATACATATGCATATACACACTTCTTCTCTCATTTAGGAACATAGGAACTGCTACTTTAAATTACACACGCACACACACACGCACGCACGCACGCACGCACGCACACACACACACACACACACACACACACACAAAAAACACATTTATGTTCTCTGTAAACAGAATGCCTAGTTTAAATTCCACGAGTGAGTGCAAAATGGGTTTACATCTGCACTGGCATGTGTGCGACGCACATGTGGTCCTCCTTAAAGGAGAAAATGCCACCACCAGGGTATTAAGAAGTTTTTTTTTTTTATGTTGGATCCTCCTAGCCAGAGTGGGTCCCTGTACGCAAGGGGCCCTAGGTGACTGTCTATGTAACCTAGTGCTGGACCCGAGTCTGCTTACACCATGATGATAAAGAATTAAGTAAAAAAAGTTACTCTGGTAATAGAAAAATAAAATCAAATTTCAATTCTGTTCAATTAATGCTGCAAATATTTCAATCTGTGCACTTTTCAAACAGGAAAGAAAAAGAAACAATTTTAATACGGTATGATTACATACAGCTTTGCTAGTATAAATATTGCCGAGAAATGCAATTTATTTTTATTTATTTTATTTTGCCTTTTTTAACCAAAATAGTCTGACTGGGTTTAGCATTAACTCATTTTCAGGACAGGTCGAGGAAGAAAAGCTCCACATATTATGCAAACCTTAAATCAATCACAAAAGCTAAAATAAAGAGTGGAGAATTATATACAGTATAAGACTACGCACAAAAGAGATGAAGTTAAAAAAGTCATGACATTATATACAGTACAAGCAGCCATATCCAACATATGTACCACATACTTATACAGAGAAAGAGTTTATAAGCAGCAGTGAGTTTACTTCATGGGAAGAGTATAGGTCCGCAGAGTAATATAATCAGTAATTGTGACAAATTACTCCAAGGAGGACAGAAAAGTTTCTTTAGGTAGGCAGTAATAGTAAGAAAGATATACTTGAGTAACAGTAGGAGGAAATTATTGTAATGAGAAATCAAAAATGAGGAATGAGTACAGTAAGGATTGTTCTAGAGATTAGAAGAGATTAAATATGTTGGTATTATGGTTCAATGTGGTTTAATTTCTCAAAGCCTTTTGCGTTTCTAATACCATGATGGGAATGGACCCCATTCCTAAGTCAAAGTGTGATTAAAGTAAGTACAATTAGTATTGTGTTTCAGTCTTTAATGTTAGCCAAAAGTGCTCTTCGCAGCACCCGCAATGTACTTTCTCCTTCTACAATTCATATGGAGTTACATGTATTGGTAGCATATCCAAATATGACTGTAGATTCTTTTTTATGAGACCCATTGCTCCTACTACCATTGGAACTATCTAGATATCCATCTAATGCATTGCCCTCATTTCTGTCTGCAAATCCTGGTATTTTATGACTTTGTGTCTTTCTGTACGTAAGACACTGTAATCACTATGTGTAGCAATTTCAATGCTCAATGCCACTTTTGTCTTCTTTTCATGGACTACTATATCTGTTTTTCTCACATCTATTTTTTGAACTGTTGGTAACAGATGAACCTATGTGATATAAACATCATTCTCTGTAGTGCTTTGTGGTTCATGTTTCCAATGCATCTCAGCTACTTCACTATTGTAATGATTGCACAATCCCCAGTGCAACAGCCTTGCCACATTATTATGTCTTTCAGTACACAAGCCCTCTGCCATTAGTGCATCACATCCAGCAAAAAGATGTGCAACTGTTTCCAGTTCTGTTTTACAGAACCTGCATTTGTCTGTTTTGCCCACATGTTCAATGGTCTTTGTAAACTGTGGCACACTGGGGCAGTGGTTAGCAATGTCATCTGATAACAAGAGGTTCTCCAGTTCGATTCTCGGCTTGGGTGCTTTCTGTGCAGAGTCTGCACATCTTCCCTGCGTTAGCATGGGTTTCTTCCGGGTGCTCCGGTTTTCTCCCACATTCCAAAGACATGCATCTGGAGCATTTCTGTTTCTCCCTGGAACTCCATTGAAAATGGGCTCTGTCTCAGTCAGACTTTCCCAGTAAACACATGTTAAATAAATAAAATAAATTAATTAATCAATAAATAAACAAACATGTACACAGTCCAATATCCTAGGCCACTAATATTAACCTTTCATCTTTTGGTTTATATTCACCTAACCTTAATCATTCCTGCATAAGATCCTGATCAACATTAGGTTGTTCCAGGAGTTTTCTGTTCTTGCAACTATATTTATGCCTTTTCCACATTTCTTGCTTTCCCATCTGATCCTTCTCCTTATCATTTTTTTTTGGCACATTCGGTTGCTGCCTGATTTTTTTCTACTTCTGTTTTGATTTCCATTCCAGTCACTGATATGCCTCTGCTAAACTAAGCAGGGATTTCATCTTATACTTGTTCTCCTTATGTTTTAAAACTGTCACAATGTTTTTATCTGGTGATTTATTCCTTTAGAATGAGGAATATATACATACATATATATATATATATATATATATATATATATATATATATATATATATATATATATATATATCATTTTGGTATACACAGATTATTATATATCATTTGATAAACATGAAACATTTTTCTTGTTTTCTTATCCAACTGATCCAATATCTTTTGGGGCCAGTTAATCACCCCAAAACTGTAAGTTGGAACAGGAAGAGTAAACTGGTTTACAGCTTGGACTTTGTTGAACAAATACGAACAAACCTTAATAAGGAATATTTTAGAAGACTATAATTAATACTGATAACAGCCCTGACATTTGGTTTGTTTTCCATTCCCACTTGACACCAATATGCTTCTGCTAAACTAAGCAGGAAAGTCATCTTAGACTTGTTCTCACGTTTTATAACTTTCACTATATTTGGATCTGGTGAAGTCAGCAGACATCTATGCAGTCCTACGATTGCAGAGCTATACAATTTTGAGGAGGCCTACACCTCCTTCAGAACAGAGAATACATAATCTTGGTATACAGTAATTTTTATATATCATTTGATAAGCATGAGGAATTTTTCTTGTTTTGCTGTCCAGCTTATTAAATACCTCTTAAGGCCTGCCAATGACCCCAAAACTGCAAATTAAACAGGAAGAGCAAATTGGTTTACAGCTTGGACTTTGTTCCTGCATGTCAGCGCTGTTTGCAGTGTTAATTCTACTCTCCTAAAATATTCCTTAGTGAGTTTTGTTCACATTTGTTCATGTTTTATTGTCATCCCTTCATCAGTTCCCAAATATTTATACATTCCCTCCTGCTCAATTTCCTTTATGTCACATTCCTGTCCCAGAATGATATTTTCTTGGTACTGCAGCTTTCCTGCTTTATATGTTGCTTTTGCACATTTATCACAACCAAATGACATTCTTATATCATCTAAGAAAGTATTGACCACTTGCATTGTGCTTTCAACTCCTCATCTGATGAACTATATAGTGTCAGATCAATAAGTCTTTATACATTGTTTTCTGAGAGCCAAATTGTAACCATGACCTAATCTGTTAAGTAGAAAGCTTATTGTGTTAAAGGCAAGAATAAACAGCAGCAGTGACAGAGTCCCTCTGGAATATCCCTTTTTGAATTTTTATCCCTGGGATAATAATTTGTCCTTTATCGTGGCTTAGCTGCAAAGTGGCCTGCCACTGTTTTATGGTTACTGTAATGTAACTGATCGATGTAGGGTGTATCTTATACATCTGTAAGCCCTCCTTTATCAATGAATGTGGAATGGTGTCAAATGCTTTTCTGTAATCTGTCCATGCCATAAGTGGATTCTCCCCCTTTGTACGATTCTCCATGTTATCTTTACTAAATGTTTCTTTGTTCCATATCATTTTCTTTTGTTCTACAGCCATGACTGAGTTGGTCTATAGTTTTTAGGATAGCTTGCAGTTTCACTGTTAAGACATATCAGTTTTCCTGTTAACCAGGTTAGTGTCTGTTTAGGATGCAAATCGAAGTAGTTTTCACTCAGGCCTAAACCTTCATGAAAAGAAGGTAATACTTTCAGTAAAAGTTAGGTACTGTATCTGGGACTGAGGTTTTCCAGTTAGGACCTTGTCTTCATTTTCCTTCAGTTTCGCTGGCTGTTACTTCATGACTTTCATATCCTGTACATTTGAACTTCCTGCTGTTTCTTTTACTTTTCTGTCCATTCAGCATCTTTGTTATGCTCCACAGGGTCTTCATACATATTTCTCACAAATGTGTCTATGTCTTTTTCTTTTTTTGATGGTTGAGCTTTTGTAAAACTGGATTTGTGGCTGTGTGATCTCTCAGCTCATCAAGACATGTGTAAGAAAAATTTCTCGCTTCCATGACTTCAAAATCAAGGTTCTCATTCTCATGCTGTTCTGTGGTGTCCCTGGCGATCTGGATAATGTATCAGCAAGATAAAGAAGTTTGCCTTTCTTGTAGACAAGAGTGAAATTATACTTTTGCAATCTCAGCATCATATGTTGCAGTCTGGCTGGAGCTGAATGCATAAGCTTTCTCAAGATAATGACTAGAGGATGGTGGTCTGTTTCCATCTGGATAGGTCTACCATAAACATAATCATGGAAATTTGAACATCCAAACACAATTGCCGAAAGCTCTTTCTCAATCTAGGCATACTGTATCACAGTTTGGGTAAGAGTTCTTGATGCATAGGCAACAGGTTGATCCTCTTGTAGAATGACTGCACCAAGACCAAATTTCAAAGCATCACAGGAAAGTGTAACTGGTTTGTGAACATCATAGTATCTGAGAGTTGGTGGACCTGCAATTCTCTGTTTCAGGACATCAAATGCTCTTTGGTGTTGCTCTAACCAAGACCAGGATACATCTTTACGTGTCAGCTCTCTAAGCGGTGCAGAAAGTTGTCTCAAGTCTGGAATGAATTTGCCTAGGTAATTAACCATGCCAAAAAAACGTTGCAGGGCTTGAACATTGTCTGGAGCTGGCATCTTGAGAATGGTTGTTTGCTTTCAAGGGTCTGGTCATAGGCCTGTATTAATAAAAAAGTGACCAACATAAGTAACGTCTTGCAGCCTAAATTTGTACTTCTGTGGACTGAGCTTAAGATTCGCTTGACATGCTCATTCTAGAACTTTTCTGAGGTTTCTGTCATGCTCCATTTCACCATGACTTCCTACTAGTATGTCATCTACTATAACAGGACAAGGATACCCAGAAATAATTTGCTCCATTGCACTCTGAAATACTTAATTTGCAGAATTTATAACAAATGGCATTCTAAAAATCTGTACCTGCCAAATGGAGTACTGAAAGTAGTGAGCAATGATGATTTTTTTGTCAAGCTGAATTTGCCAAAATGAACTCTCTGCATCTAGGACACAAAACACAGTGTGCTATACTTTTAATTGTATGTCTGAACCACTATGCTTATGTAAATATCTTATGCAATCATATGCTATTATCTGCTATATTTTATAACTGTATGTGTAAACCACAATGCTCATGTAAATACCTTATGTATAGTACGTTAGCAATTGTTGTGGAGCTTTTCTCCCCAGAACTCCACTGGAAACAGACACCTCTGTCCAGTCAGACCTCCCCGGTAAACAAATGTAAAATAAATAAATGTGGCATCAAGGCTAAGACTTCTTCGACTGTGCACATTAGATGATGACGTCTTTTTAGTGCTTTGTTCAAATCTCATGGCTCAGTACATATTATGATGTCATCTGAACTTTTCTTATGAGCTACCACCATAGAAGATACCCACTCAGTTTGAGTTGCAACTGGACAAATCACATCTTGTCACACCATTTCATCTAGCACAGCTTTGTCCTGCATGGCTATTGGAACTCTATGTGCTGGCCTGATAACTGGACTCACCTCTGGTTCTAACTTCATGGAGTACAGAACTAGACGTTTGTCTAGTTTGCCTTCAAAAAGATCAGCATAGGTAGAAAAATGTACTGAGTGAAATTAGAGTAGTGGTCTTTTAAACTAACTTGGTGGACTTCCTTATCTATTAAATGAAAGCAGTCTCCTTTTCAAACTGTCTCTAAGCCCTAATAATGATTGGACATGTCCCTTGACCACATAAAACAACAAGTTGTAGTTTCTTCCAGCAGAGTAACATGAAAGCACTACTGAGCCTTCAGCCTGAATTTCTTCACCTCCATAAGCAGCAAGCTTTGCACACCTTGCCAAATCAAGCCTTTCACCATGACACACACTAGCAAATGTTTCTGCTGACATAGCATTGCATTTGGAACCTGTATCAACTTTGAGCTCTGTGGTTTTGCCATTTTTCAGAACAGTACAAAATACTTCATTCTTTGCCCTTAAATCTACTGCATTAACTGTTTCATGAAGCACTGACACACCAGCAACATAAAGAGTAAGGTTGCAGCTCTCTAATTGATCAACTCGTTCCTTAAAATGATCCCTTTTAATAAAATAAGGTGGACCTTTTGATTTACAAACCTTTTGAAATGATTCCATTTATTCCATTTGTGGCATTGCTGACCAAAAGCTAAACATTTTTCCTTTTTAGATTCATGACTTCCACCACAATTACAACAGTTGGCAATGAAACTGGGTTGGGGCCAATGCTTTGAGTTTGCTGACTCACTCTTATGCTTCACTGCGACTCTGCGAACTCTGGAATTTGCTAGAAAGTTCTGGGGTTTACCAATAAGTGCTGCAGGGGCTACAGTTGCTGCCATGTGCTTGGGCCTGTTTCTTTTAACCACGTGCTGCATGCTATCAACATGAGCTTTCTCACTGTGACTTCTAGTGCTATTCTTGTTTGCAAGCATACTTGTGTGCTTTTCTGTGAGCTCATATATCTCACAAATCTCAGTGGCCTTATTCAAAGTTAAATAAATCACTATCACGAAGCAAAATCTTTCTCACAGCATCATCTTTAATACCACACACAAGTCTGTCTTTTATCAACTCATCCCTTAGATCACCATATCTACATGTTTTATCCTTATTTCTCAGGTTTTGATCCCATGTGTAAAATAAGTGCCTTTCCATAGAACATTTGTCTGGGTAATACAACCTTCCCTAAATTTACATTTTAAGCATTCTGGGCCCTCCCTTGACTCACCTGGTACAACAATATGACGGTTTTCTCCCTCTCATGTATAGATAGCAGGTACATACACAGATGAGCATTTCCTTTCTATGGCTTCTGACCCAGCTAAATTGAGCACAATAAATGCCTTTGTATGGTCATCTTTATCAGAAAATGCAGCCTGTATGAAAATGTCGTACTCTTGCTCCAACACTCTCCAGTTCTTAGCAATATTACTGTCAAATACAAGTGCACTGGGTTTTCGAAATCCATCTGCCATGCCCACAAAGTATGTACAAACACAGTGAAAATATGGCCCTTGTAATTATGTTTGAGCAAACCGATATTTGAGAGCTTGTAATAACATTCAAATGCACAATAAACTCTTCAAACTACTGTAATTTGTGAAATTTGTTCTGTAATGGCTGTATTCTGTGAAATAACTTTACTGTAATACTGCGCAAACATGTGAACACTTTACACACTTCTGATAACTTGGATATCTTTGACTAATACGAAAAATACAGATTCACTAAGCATGTATTGAAAAATGTGGTTGTTTCCCTTTATTTTATTCATTTCATGCAATCCGGACTTTATTTCAAACATTTTCCATAGTAATTTGAATACTTTTATCAATATTGTACACATCGGTTTATGCAAATATGCCTTGTTTCTTATTCTGCAAATAAGAAATAGTGCTGTGCAAGTTTTAATATCTGAAATTCATTTCTGACCTGTTTTGTGATGTATACGTACAGTAGGAATGATTCACTCTTCTATATTCCACCAGTTCCAAGCAAGAGCCTTAAGTCATTTTAGCCATGCCACCTCTAACACCATTTCCTTTAGACATGCTACTTCTGGCAC
>NC_056751.1:623395982-623455982 GCF_019279795.1 Protopterus annectens | reverse complement strand
TGCACGGAGAGAGTACTGCAAGAAAGTTTGCTGAAGTAAGATTACATTGGACAGAAAGATAATCGGACCTCGGGGGGGGGGGGGCTTTTTAAGAGCTAGGTAGACAGAGAGGGAGGAGAGGAGTTTATGTAGGAGCATGGCAAGGGCATTCCCATTTGGCTGATAGATGCGATAGTAGATGGGATTTGAAACTGGTAGGGTTAGGAAGGTTGCGAAGGTGGGGGAGGGTTCCATTTTTTGGCTATAGAGTAGGAGAGAAGTAGCTGGCCAGGAGGACGAGAGGGTTTGTGGACCATTGGGAAATTTTGGTTTGTGGATCTGAGTTTGCATTTGGGTATATGGGGTTTTAAGGATGTGGAGAGAGATGAGCAGTTAGCCAGTTTAAAGATAAGCTTGTGGGTAATAGTGAGTTGTAGGTAGCTGAGGTAGTTGGGGAGTTCAAGCCAACAGAGGGTGAGGAGGGAGTGGCAGTGGTGGGATGAGTTTTTAGAATTGCTTGCAAATTTGCAGATTTTTGTAGTAGTAGGATTCGTTGGTTTGTAAGCCAATGTAGAGGTTTGAGAAAAGAGGGGAACCATACATTAGGGGAGGGGAGCAAGAAAGTGGATGCTAGGGTTTGATGGGTAGAGGGGCTAAGAAACCGGTTGTGCCTGTAAAGGAGACCTAACTTTTGGTGGGTTTTTTTTTGATAGCGGCGAGGATGTGGGTGTCAAATTTTAGTTCATCATCAATGATGATGCCGAGAAGCTTGGTGGTGGGAATGATTTCAAGGGGGTGTGATTTTGGCTGTGAATGGTGAATGTGGTTTTATCAATACTGGAGTTTTTGGAAGGGAAGAAGATCATTAGTTTGGTTTTATTTGCATTCAGGGCTAAGTGGTTGGACTGCATCCAGGATTCTGTTTTGGAGAAGGTTAGTTGGGTTTTTGCTAGGAGCTTGGAAGGTGAGAAGGCTCAGCAGATGATAGTCGAGTCATCAGCATACTAAATGACAATGACTCTGGGTTGGAGTGGTGAAAGTTGTTAATAAACAGGTTAAAGAAGAGAGGGCCGAGAACTGAGCCTTAAGGTATGCCTGTGGGTTTAGGGAGGAAGGGGGAGGTTGAAGTTTTCCATTGGACAGCTTGTTGTAGATTGGACAGGTAGCTGGAAAACCAGGTTATGGTGAAGGGAGGGAGATGTAGAGTGGAAAGCTGGGATATGAGTAGGGTGTGGGAGATGGTGTCAAAGGCTTTTGACAAATCAAGGAATAATGTAGATACAAATTTGCCTGCGTCGCGTTCAATGTTGATGGGTTCCAGAAAGGACAGAACAGCAGTCATGGTGGAGTGGCCAGGGCAGAAGCCTTGTTGGTAAGAGGAGATTATTTTGGGTTAGGTGTTTCATTAGTTGTACTTGGATGGTTTTCTCTAGGATTTTAGACAGAGGGGAAAGGATGACAATAGGCCTGAAATTGGTGGTGTCTGTATTATTACTACCTTTGTGGAGGGGGATGATTTAGGCATGGGGCCAGATCGAAGGGAGATGTGATTCTTGCAAGGATCTATTTATAAGTATAGAGATAGGGTAGGTGATGCTGCCTACGGAAAGTTTAAGGAAAGTAGGAGAAAGATTGTTAGGTGCATTGTGACAGGGCTTGAGTTTGCGGAGGAGTCTTTTTATAGTGCTTGTGGGAATGGGAGTAAGGCAGAATGATTTTGAAGGGGAGAGCTGATTGAGGAGAAGGTTGAGATACGCCAGGATTTGATTTTGTAAGCCATATGAGACTGAATAGGCAACCAGTACAGGCTTAGCAGTAACAGCTTAATGTGATGGTATCTAGATGCCAGGTAAGTAGCCAGGCACAGAATTCCGCAACAATTGTAATGAGTCCAGTTCAATATCTGGCAGGTCCATGTTGAGGGGAATTTCAGTAAGCAACTGTGAAGCGAACATAGCATTTATGACTTTAGGTAATCAAAGCATGGACAACCACTGGAAAATCAGCTGATGGAATAAGATGCTTAATTATGGAGATATTCCTTACGTGATAATATGAGCATACAAAGATAGCAGACATCTGGTCCCTAGGGGCAAGAGTCAGTCATTGAATATCCTGCCTAAATTATTCACCCTTGCCATGAATTTCACTTTGTTATCTCTAAAGATGATATCTGGGCACAACTTTGAAGCAGGAGAGTTGTTAATTGTGGTACGAGTGGCCATAACAAATGTCTGTCCTGGGTTTGATATTTAACTGACTATCAATCATCCACTTGTGAATGAAGCAAGGTTTGCTTAAGTTTAACACTTCAGTCTTCACTTAGAACACTCAAGTGGATTCACCAGAAAGAGCAAAAGGTCCAGAAAACAGCTAAAGCTCTGGCTGCAAGTTTGGTTTCTATATTCTTACTGTCAAACAACATCCCATCTCCAAGTGAGTATTCAGGAAAGGGCTGCAGGAACTTGACTACATCTGCTAGATGCATTCTGAAGTAGAAGAGTTATGAATGGTGGCATGAAAGGTCAAAATGGCCATATTACTGGTGTTGAGTTTCAGCTAATTATCGATCATCCAATTGTGGATGTATCCAGTCAAAAGCATGTTGATTTATAACAAAGTAAAATCTGAAAACAGAAGAGTAAATCCGCTTTTAATAAACAAAATAAGCCTCCAAGATTGATTTATAGTGGAAATGAAATTTTAAGGGAAGGACAGATACAGCTATGTATCACAAATGTAACAATAGTTTAAACCTTTCTGATGAACAATATCTCCTAATGCAAGCATGTATACATCTACTTTGTGGGCTACTTTTGAAATTACTTTGATGAATTTAAGTTCACTATATTTATGTTGTTTTGTCTTTCGGCTTTTCCTGGTTAGGGGTCGCCACAGCGGAACTCCAGCCCGCTAATGACTGGCAGTAGATTTTTATGTGCCGAGTTGCCAGCCCTGACGCACAACCTTCAACAAAGGTGCACCCATTCACGCATGTCTCCACACAGAAGACGCTCTAGCTGAGAATCGAACAGGACGTCTTACTGTGAGGCGACAACGCTACCACAGCACCACCACTGCAGTACTATATTTATTTATGTACGGGTTGTATTTTGTTTACCTTTATAAAATCCATGCTACTTTCGATTTATGCCAATGCTTGTTTCCACTTGCTTATGTTACTATGCACTGACCTTTGTCTTGCTAAATAGAGTTATACAGAGAAGAACTGAAAAAGTAAACAACTTTTGTCAATGCCAAATATTGGCTGGCACTGGAATTGTAATGTAATAACAGTGCTTAAAGGGTTCCAATATCTTTTTCCTGAAACTACATACCTCATATCATAATTATCCAGCTGAATTTCCATGCAAATGACAACTCAAATACATAAACCTTAGAAACACACAAACAAAGCTGTCCACTTTAAGGGCAAATAGAACACCTAATAAAATAAGAAAACAAAAAGTGTTTTGGAAGGGACTTTACCTCCACACCTCTTACTGGCGTATTATTACCATTTTGAAGTCATTGTACCTCAAAGAAAGAGTGCTCACCAACACTGAAAACAAATTCCTTGCTGTTCTCAATGAGGCTGCAAGCTGTGTGAACATAAAACACAATACATTCCGAGATGAGCTCATACTCCTACACTCTTGTATAAGATGCAAGCATAAGCATACAAGGAAGAAGCAGTCATGGAATATCCTGGATTGTAAAGTATGAAAGACATATTACTGCTTACATTGTGTGATACCCGAGTAAGATGTGAGAAAACGGGTTACTATATATGTATATATCACAGAATGGACATATAAGAATCTAAAGTATATGTGTGGGGGTGTAAAATATTGATGTTTTGATGAAACATGAAACAAATGAAACTTTTTTAGCCTTCCTAGATTGCAAGCTGAACAATTAGAATACTTCAGAAACATTATTAACACAAGAACAGTTTTCATTACATCCGTTAACACGTTCACATAATAAATTAGATGTAGTCTTAAAGTAATTCAAAAATCAAACAAACAGACAGCAAACTCACCACATACTACAGGGTAAAAAATTCAGACTCATTGACATTGGGATATATGCCTTCATTCTGAAATAAAAAATAAAGCCAGTGCCAAGTGTCTCACCATGTAGAATAAACATTTTCTGCTTTGGAATAAATTGTAGTTTGAACGAACATGACTGCATGTGAGAAAATCACAGGAATCTGTGTACTGTCACAGGCACTACATTTCTCTTTCTGTATGCTATAATATGTGCTCAGTCACCACTCTTTTGTTTCTGGATATTATAATCTGTACCTGGCTACCACTTTTCTCCTTCTGTATACTATTATTTATCCTTAGTCACCATCCAGTCTATGCTCAATCACCACTCTTCCCTTTCTGTACACTACAATCTTGTATTCAGTCATTGTTCTCTTTCTGGATAGTATAATCTGTACACAGTCACTGCTTTTCTCTTTCTGTGTACTAAAATCTATGCTCAGTCATTGCTTTTCTCTTTATATACTATAATATGTGCTCACAGTGCTTTTCTCTTTATATACTATAATCTGTGCTCAGTCATTGATTTTCTCTTTATATAGTATAATATGTGCTCACAGTGCTTTTCTCTTTCTGTATACTATAATCTGTGCTCAGTCACTGCTTTTCTCTTTCTGTATACTATAATCTGTGCTCAGTCATTGCTTTTCTCTTTATATACTATAATCTGTGCTCAGTCACTGCTTTTCTCTTTCTATATACTATAATCTGTGCTCAGTCACTGTTTTCTCTTTCTATATAATATAACCTTTGTTCAGTCACTGCTTTTCTCTTTCTGTATACTATAATCTGTGCTCAGTCATTGCTTTTCTTTTTATATACTATAATATGTGCTCAGTCATTGCTTTTCTCTTTCTATATACTATAATCTGTGCTCAGTCATTGCTTTTCTTTTTATATACTATAATCTGTGCTCAGTCATTGCTTTTCTCTTTATATACTATAATCTGTGCTCAGTCACTGTTTTCTCTTTCTATATAATATAACCTTTGTTCAGTCACTGCTTTTCTCTTTCTGTATACTATAATATGTGCTCAGTCACTGCTTTTCTCTTTCTGTATACTATAATCTGTGTTCAGTAAATGCTTTTCTCTTTCTGTATACTATAATCTGCTCAGTCACTGCTTTTCTCTTTCTGTATACTATAATATGTGCTCAGTCACTGCTTTTCTCTTTCTGTATACTATAATCTGTGTTCAGTAAATGCTTTTCTCTTTCTGTATACTATAATCTGCTCAGTCACTGCTTTTTTCTTTCTGTATACTATAATCTGTGCTCAGTCATTGCTTTTCTCTTTCTATATAATATAACCTTTGTTCAGTCACTGCTTTTCTCTTTCTCTATACTATAATCTGTGCTCAGTCATTGCTTTTCTCTTTATATACTATAATCTGTGTTCAGTCACTGCTTTTCTCTTTATATACTATAATCTGTGCTCAGTCACTGTTTTCTCTTTCTATATAATATAACTTTTGTTCAGTCACTGCTTTTCTCTTTCTGTATACTATAATATGTGCTCAGTCATTGCTTTTCTCTTTCTGTATACTATAATCTGTGCTCAGTCATTGCTTTTCTCTTTCTATATACTATAATTTGTGCTCAGTCACTGCTTTTCTCTTTCTATATACTATAATCTGTGCTCAGTCACTGCTTTTCTCTTTCTATATAATATAACCTTTGTTCAGTCACTGCTTTTCTCTTTCTCTATACTATAATCTGTGCTCAGTCATTGCTTTACTCTTTATATACTATAATCTGTGCTCAGTCACTGCTTTTCTCTTTATATACTATAATCTGTGCTCAGTCACTGTTTTCTCTTTCTATATAATATAACCTTTGTTCAGTCACTGCTTTTCTCTTTCTGTATACTATAATATGTGCTCAGTCACTGCTTTTCTCTTTCTGTATACTATAATCTGTGTTCAGTCACTGCTTTTCTCTTTCTGTATACTATAATCTGCTCAGTCACTGCTTTTCTCTTTCTGCATACTATAATCTGTGCTCAGTCATTGCTTTTCTCTTTCTATATACTATAATCTGTGCTCAGTCACTGCTTTTCTCTTTCTATATACTATAATCTGTGCTCAGTCACTGCTTTTCTCTTTCTATATAATATAACCTTTGTTCAGTCACTGCTTTTCTCTTTCTCTATACTATAATCTGTGCTCAGTCATTGCTTTTCTCTTTATATACTATAATCTGTGCTCAGTCACTGTTTTCTCTTTCTATATAATATAACTTTTGTTCAGTCACTGCTTTTCTCTTTCTCTATACTATAATCTTTGCTTAGTCATTGCTTTTCTCTTTATATACTATAATCTGTGCTCAGTCACTGTTTTCTCTTTCTATATAATATAACTTTTGTTCAGTCACTGCTTTTCTCTTTCTGTATACTATAGTACGTACACAGTTACTCACCACTCTTCTCTTTCTGTATAGTATAATCTGTGCTCAATTACTGATTTTCCCTTTCTGTATACTATAGTCTGTGTTTGGTCACTGCTGTCCTCTTTCTGTATACTATAGTCTGTGTTTGGTCACTGCTGTCCTCTTTCTGTATACTATAGCCTATGTGCTCAGTCACTCACTGCTCTTCTCTTTCTGTACGCTACAATCTGTATTCAGTCACTGTTCGTCTCTTTCTGGATACTATAACCTGTGCTTATTCACTGCTCTTCTGTTTCTGGATACTTTAATATGTTCTCAGCCACTCAGCATGCATTTCTTTCTGTATACTATAATCTCTGCACAGTCACTGCTTTTTTCTTTCTGTACACTATAATATGTGTTCAGTCATTTACCACACTTCTCTTTCTGTATACAGTCACTGACAGAAGCTACTTGCAGGATCCACTACTGCATACTTGTCCGTAGTGCAAAACCACAAATATAAGACGCAGTCCAAGTACTTCTGTTACACTGTCATGTCTGCCATGTTGGGAATGGTATGGTATGCTGTTCTGCTCTACAGTAAAGACAGTGAAGAGAAAGAAAGCCATGCAAGTCTATTGCACAAATAATGAATATTTGAAAAAAGAGACCAGATCAATTTAACTTTTGCTACCAGCATTATACACTGGTCTACAGCCTCTAATTAGGGTTAGGGTTAGCACCCACTACTAAGGTGGGCTGGGGCCCCATGCTCACAGTAATGGTGCTAACTCTAACCCTGACCCTCTCCCCAAACCTAACACTATACCTTAACTTAAAAACCTTCCCATAACAGTACCACTACACAAGACATATACACACATAATCACACACAAATGCACACTAACAACACTACACCTACCCCCTTACCTAACCCTAAAATACACACACACACACAAAAACATCAAAAACCTATCTCTGACCCCATCACTGACACACACACACACACACACACACACACACACACACACACACAAATGCTCTCACCCCCTCCAATACCACTCATCTTTCACAATGAAACAGTCCCTCAATATTTATAAACATTTGGCTATCAGTACATTCGATATTAATCACCAACTCTATCAGTCATCAATTAAATGGACATTCTATCAAACTGAAGGAAAGCACACACACACACACACACACACACACACACACACACACACACACACACACTCACACACACACACACACACACACTCACACACACACACACTCACACACACTCACACACACTCACACACACTCACACACACACACACACACACACACACAAATATATTTAGGGGTGGGACTGGCATAATGGTTAAGGTCTTTACCTCACAGATACAATGTACAGAATTATTTGAGTCTGACCTCTGGTTATTGACTAGGTTTGTAATAGTCCGCAGACTGATAACCTAGTGTATATATAAGTTGATAATAACACCCAACTGAAGCCTGTAGACTGTTGGATGGCATTTTTATTACACTATAGCTCCCTGTGTTACATGCCTAAATGAACTATTTATAGGCTGTTAGCTGGCGTTGTTTCATTACTTAACCTTATCAGCTAAATTACTGCATTTAATGAATAGCCTGACATATAACATTTAACTGAACCTTTGTAGATTGTTATGAGGAGTTTTTGTTTTAATCACTTACCTACTCTGTTAAATTGCTTCATTTAATGAACAGTCTGAATTTATGTAGCATTTATAACTGACTTTTACTGTTTTACTTAATTTTTTAAATATTCGTTAGTTAATAGCTCTTTGACTGCATATTTGCCTACCTCTCCAATCCTACCTTCTACTCATATCTCTCCTAAACCTCCTTTAGCACTATTTGCCCCACTGCAACAATCTTTTTTTTTTCTTTTCTCTATTTTACCTACATGCTTTTCATCTTAAAGGGTATCCCAACTCAGAAGAAACAACCCTACCTGGCCAACGCCACTTTAATTCAAGTAGAAAGGTGCACTCTGCGAGAATTTGCTCAAGCTCTATTTTCTTGTTCTTTAAAAGTGTATGTACCTCATGAACCTAATTCATATTATTTAAAGTAAAACAGCAGTAATAACCTGCTTTTCTACTGCAACTGCTGCATTTGTGCAATTAGTGGCAAGCACAGCTTATCTGCTCGCATCCTGCCAGGCCTCCCCATTCTAAATTCCCAGCTAATCAAAGTAAGTCATAGAAAATTCCCACTTTTCAGGTTTAGCCGCCTTTCCACCCTACTAGATATTACTTTTTACTTCCTAAATGTTAGATAAACAGGCATTCTGACCTGCAAAAGAATTTTCTCTCAGCCATATTTCTTAGTTTTATATGTTTTCGATAGTTTTTGTAGCACATGCTCTTACCTTTCTCGGCATAACTCGCTCTGTTCACCCTCACTATACTCAGGCTTACTCCACTCCGCTACTCTACACCCATTCCCACCCACCCCCACATTCATTGAACTTATACCTAACTAAACCCCACCCTCTGCATTCAACTCCACCGATAGGCTACCTCAACCCCACCCTCCCCTCTACAAAAGCTACCACACTCCTACTAAACCTCGTGATCTCCCTTAACCCAACTACCCTCACCTGTCTATTCTCCTTACATACTCCTATCCCTTCTTGCTCCTCCTCCAACACTGCCCAACACTTCCTATCCCTTCTTTCTCCTCCTCCAACACTGTCCAAACACTATCTCTGTTATTAAATATTACTACCCAAATACCCCCTCTCCCACTCTCTTTCTCAGCTTCTTCTTCCACCTCCTTCCTACCAAAAGACCACATCTATACCCTACCACCTCTCCCTGTCTCCTATTTCCAAACTCACTATATATCTCTAAACTCAATCTTTAACTCACTCTTTCCACTCCTACAAATTTCTCTCCTATCTCATTATTCCACTCTATCACTATGCCTCTCTACACTAATATCATAATCATATCTCCTTTCATCTCTATCTACTCCTCCACCTTATATCATATCACACAACCCACATACCTTTCAAACCATCACACTCAACATCCATGCACACACAGACTCTTCCAAGTTATTCCACAATAGGCTCTACCTTATTTTCTACAGACATAATTCTACAAGCTAAAGTAAAAATCCTCCATCTACACAAAGTCCACTATAATTATCTTAAAGTAGACTACCACCATAAAACTAAAAAAACAACTATACCTTATAAATCAAACCACCCTTTCTAACTTAATAAAATGTGGAGTCATACACCCAAACCCAGGGCCTCAGTCCAAAATGCACAACCAACTCAACTCCATAAAATCCTTAAACCTCACTACCATCAATCTACAAAGCATTAGAAATAAAATTCCCCACTTCCATGCATGGTTAAACCAAAACAAACCTGATTTCACTGTCATAACCGAGACTTGGCTTAATCCATTCATCAACAACATATCCAACTACACATGCCTCACCACATAGAAAAGGTGGTGGCGTCACCTTTATATGCCCAAATATCTATGCCATAGTCCCTTTCAATAAACCCATTCCACAATTCTCCTCGGCAGAACTTTTAGTAACCCTCCTAAAACTAAATAACTATAAAACCCTCTGCATCATAGTATTATACAATCCCCCAGGTGACAACATTTCCATTCTAGAAGAAATTCTAGCTTGGTCATCCAAAAATATTAAAAATGAAACAATCATCCTAGGGGATGTAAACATTAATTGGTTAGATATCACTAACCAAAACCCCCAAACTAACATCAACCTATTCAACTACACCCAGCTTATCTCTGATAAAACTAGGCCCCATAACAAAAAGAACCAAGGCTCAGTCTTAGATTGGATCCTTGTATCTGACCCAAATAAGATCTCCACCTTTGGAACATTACCAAACAGCATCAGTGACCACTTAGCAGCCTTCGCTATAAGTAAAACCTTCACAAATGTTAGTAACCACCAGTTAAAAACTAGAGACCTATCACAATTCTGTCCGGAAACCCTAAATAAAATTTTACAGCATACCAACTGGGCACCATTAAAAATCATTCCCCTTGATGATGCAGTTGAATTATTCAATCTAACATTTCTCAAAATATTAGATAGGGTAGCACCACCCCAACTAAAAAGATTCAAGAATAATCATGCCACTTAGCTCACCAAATCCACAAAGCAAATCATGTCCACCAGAGACAAAGCTTGGAAACCATGGCAAAAATATAAAAACCCAGCTGACGTTGCACTTTACAAACAACTACGTAATAAGGCCAAACGGCAGGTAACCAAAACAAAAAAGAATATTTCTATAAACTACAGGGCCAACATAGGCTAAACCCACAAAAATTCTGGGGAGCAATACATTCCCTTACACACCCAGGCTTGCCCATACACTGATAAAACCCCCTCTGATATAGCCTCTCTCTTTAACTAATAGTTCATCAACAACATTGCCAAGCTGGCCACCACTTTCCCTCCTTCTAACCCTAACTCATCAGACCAACAATCTAATCATTCTAAACCTTCTTCTCTACCAAATTTTTCTCTCTCACCCATAACCACATGCACTGTAAAGAAGCTCCTTCTAAAACTCAAACCTTGCACCTGTGCTCCTGACAACTTACCTGCTGAATTCCTAAAAATATCCGCAAGCTCCAACGCTTACCCCATTAGTACACTTCTCAATAGATCAGTCTAAAAATCCCACATATCAAATATCTGCAAGAAAGCATACATTCTTCCTCTGCACAAAGGCAGCAAAAATTCAGAAATCTCCAACTTTCAGCCCATTGCTATCCTCTCTCCCATTTCAAAAATATTAGAAAAATGTGTCCATACCCAACTTCTCAACCATTTAATTAATAACCAACTTCTCACCCCAACCCAACATGGCTTTAGACCAGGCTATAGCACAAACACAGCTCTCATCTCCTTTATGGATACAGTAAATACAACATAAGATTCCAGTCTGATCATCTCTACACTCTTCCTTGACCTTTCAAAAGCTTTTGATACTATTTCACACCCCCTTTTACTCTCTAAACTCAACAATCTAGGTGTCTCACCCCAACCCTAAATTGGTTCTCAAACTACTTCTCTGGCAAATATCAATCAACTAAATGGCAGCAATCCTGTTTCCCCTTCCTCAGCATCTCCACAGGTGTCCCCCAAGGCTCCATATTGGGCCCCCTTCTATTCAATATATTCATCAATAACTTCCATAACTCTATTATGTATGGTAACTCTATTATGTATGGCACCGTAATCCAATATGCAGATGATTCGACAATCATCTGCACTGCTAAAACCCCTTCAGAGTTACAACTACTAACCCAAAATGCCTTCACATCCACTGAAAATGGATGTCAAGCAATCACCTTGCTCTCAACCCAAACAAAACTAAACTGATCCTTTTCACTCCCAAAAAAAAACAACCTGCCAAAATAGGACTGAATTCTCTATCCACTCCCACAATAATACCACCATTGAAGTATTCTCTAGTACTAAACAGGAGTCGTTATTGATGAAACCCTAACATTTGATCTCCATATACTCAATACCATCAAAAAAACACATCAGAAACTGGGCACCCTTTATGGGCATAGCTAGTACCTCAACAACACTGCTAAAAAGACTCTAGCCTTAGCCTTTCTACTTCCATCCCTGCTATATGGTGCCTCTATCCTCACAAATATCCACTCATCTCTTAAAACAAAGCTTGATTCATGTTACAATAAGGTCACCGGATTTGCTACAAATGCTAGATCCTCATCACACCACTGTTACTCACTGCAACAACTAAACTTGCTAGAGCTACCAGTCTATACTAACTATAACTACCTACACTTAACTACTGCACATAAAATGATAAATAAGCCCACAGCATGTCCATCTCTCTCCTCTTTACTATCATTGTACCAAACAAATAGACCTCTTAGATCAGAAAATAAAACACTGCTTAAAGTAGACAAACCCCAACTCCCAGCTAGTCAAATGCTCTACTCCTTCACTGTTTCCAAACTTTGGAATACCCTCTCATCCACAATAACCTGCATCACGTACCCTGCACTCTTTAAAAAATCTCTTAGACAACACCTTTCCTCCTGCTGGTTATGCCCATACCAAAAATAACCCTCTCTAATCACACCTGTGATGACCGTGCACTGGCCCAGCAATCAAGGAGCCTCAATCCTCACCACTAACACCAGTGAGGAGCGTCCATATAGGGAAAGGATAATAAATACACACACAGTAAAGTACAATTTCCCTTAAGGGCACACAGAGATCACAGCCAGTCTGGGGCTGATTTCTCCCTTTCTCTCCAGGTCCCCAATAAGACTCCCCACTGGCACAGCTATAGGGTCCAGATCTCAGCATAGTGGGCAAGCTAAAACCTCCAGTACTCTCTCTGTCCAACCAGTGCTTCATGTCCCTGCCCAAATAGCTCACACACACACACACACACACACACACACACACACACACACACACACACACACACTTTGAGATAAGAGTTTATACAACCACACAGACACGCCTGGGGAAGGCTGGCACAGGTTCTCCAGTTGTGCCACTTTCCTGCCCAGTCTATAAGGTAGTACCAGCTGCCACCAACCACTAATATCAGCTACTCAAAGGACCTTCAGAAAGGGGTGTCCAATTATTACTGTGCAATATTTTTATCCAAATGGTAGGTGTGACTGAACAGTCAAGACTTATTAGAGTGACTTCGTACAGTATCACTATATACATGCAATGTACTCTAGAGCTTACATTATCTCTGCACAAAACAGCCACAGCTGAAAGGTTTAAAATATTTAATAATAAAATAATAAAAACACAAGACAATACTTCTTACTACACAGTGCTAGTCAAGAGTTCAGAGATCACACAGAATGTTTAAAATAATACCGTAGAAAAGTTTTGACATCACGAAAAACAAACTAGTCTAATCTTCCTATTTCGTAGCTATATCTAACAGGAAACACAGTTCTAAATAACTTATATATAGAGTAAAGCAGTGCTGGTGATGCTGGATTTTCTCAAGACAAAATGCTCTTGGCTCTCTGATTCTCACTCTTTAAATTGATAACACAGAGCTGCTTCACATGACATCATTCTTCACACTTCTCTGGTGTTCCCAGGCTAACTACATTTACATTTTTTACACCTGGTCAGAAACCAGAGCAATAAAGGACATTTATACATGTAAATTCTAGCCATTAACTCTGGTCTTAAAACAATAGGCAGGATGGCTCCCTCTAGACACATCAGCTCCAAATTTTGACATCAAAGACAGTAATAAAATGCTTGACTTAGCTTTCTTACAGCAGAGTGCACTGTTGTTACATTGTTGCAGTTCAATATCCAATGCAGTCTTTTCACATTTAAGAGAACAAGCCTGTGCCTTACATTAATATTTACAAATGACAGAATTATCTACAAAATTCTATCTGGCTAGGCTGGCAGCCTTCACTTATCTTCACAACACCTACCACTTTCTTCCTCTATTGTGCCACTCCCACTCTACCCCTCCTCTTTCCACTCAACTGGTCAATATGTATGTACTCTAACATGTTCTAAATATCATAGTTAAATCAATGCCTAAGATTGTTACTGCATTGCCTTCTAGCTATCTATGTAACTGTAACTATATGTCTGCGTTTTTTATGTATTGCCTTCTAGCTATCTATGTAACTGTAACTATATTTATATGTTTTATTGTAATCTGCAACATGTTTAACTTTATGTGGAGCTTTTTTCCCCGGGCCTCCACTGAAAATGGGCTCACCTAGGCCCAGTGGATCTTCCCGGTAAACAAATCCAATAAATAAATAAATAAATGTTTTAGAATGTTAAAATATAACAAAAACAAGATTAAGACTGAGGGAGCTGACAAGTGCAGGAACTCTACAAACATAAATGTGGTAAGTATAGGGATTGTTTATACTGTAGTTCAACCTGGTTACATGGCCAGACAGGGTCATTGCATGTTTTAAAAGGGTAATACATGGTTAGACTACATGAGCACGGTGTTTAGCATTTAACTGTAGAATTCATATATCTAAGAAGGAGCACAATGCATTAAATGGAATGAGTTTCAAGGGACAGAGGGAAAATAAGCTAGGTTATAATGAGATGTTACACAGTGCTGGAGGAGACAGTAATTGATAATCCTACAGACAAATAATAATAGCAATAAAATACCATTTCACAAGAGCAACTGAGTAATGGCCTAAAAGGCACAAGCTGGTCATTCCTCTGGCAACAAACAGTCAGACAACTGGGCAGTAACTAGAAGCTAAGACTATGAGACCAAAAGTACTGGTGCAAAGGACATGGTCTATTATTCTAAGCAGACATTTGTAATGATAATTAGAATGCCACTGCATTCCCAGTCTAACATTTTGAATTGAATATCACTGCTAGCCTCTAATTCTGGTATCATGATCCCTGATCTATGCAGTTTCCAATATGTTTATAATAAGTATGTGGTCTTCAGGCTCTGTGGAGGAGCACACAACTACATCCTCATTAACGACTTCTGACTCTAGTCTAGAAGAAGGGTAACATTGCTTATAACCAAGGCCTATACATTCTGTATAATATTGCCTTCTTGTCAAAAAAGCAAAGGTATGTTAAAAAAAGATTTTAAAAAAATCTAGCGAGGAAGCTGCATGACTGTGCATTTTTAACTGTTGTATTCATTCAGTCAGTCAGTCATTCACTTTTCACTTACTTGTGGAAGGTCACAAGGGAACAAGACATGAAGTCATACAACTAGTTTTAGAAAGGATATCAGTCGACCACAGGACAAACACAGGTAGACCCACACACACGTGCACAACTCAAATACTACACTGCTATCAAGTAATACATGAATGTGGCATCCACAAAATCCTCAAGTCATGTACCTAATAAAAAAAAATAACTAAAAGAAAACATTTACTGGCGTGGTCTTGTGAAAGTAGCATTTAGAATGCTCTGAACAAGAACTGCTAAACCAGTAGCGGTTATCTATTTAACCGAAAGTATTTTCTGTGGTAACAGGTAAAAATCTGTCCAGTCACTGTTGCCATTTCATCTTTAAATAATCAGACTTTGAGCATTAAAATTTACTATAAAATGGATAAATATTATGATATTTCCCTGACAGCTTCAAACACAGCTGAAAATAAAAATCTATTTGGAATCTAAGTGACATTTCAGAAGTAAAACAAAGACTATAGATAAAAGTTCATCTAATGAATAACATTTTACAAGTACTTCTAAAATTCCAGTTCCTTAAATTATCCAGACTTCCAGTTATGCCACCCATACTGATAATTAACAGTGTGTCCTTACTCAGCAATTATGTGGCCTGCTTTGTTGTTAGAAATAGACAGCAACATTTAACAGCAAATAATGCAGGCATTCAGGTCAAGGATCATTAATTATTAGCAAGACTGAACAGACTCCCACTTCAAGCAACTTAGGAAAATGACATGTCATAGCACCAGATGTCATTACTTAAAAGTTGAAATGACTGAAACACAAACAAACAGGAATAACTACAAAGTCAGAAAATGAAGCTTATGGATTCTAAATGACTTTTAGCTTATAATTAAATCCTACTCCATGCACTAACATATGCAAGACACAGAAACCAGGGCTTTACCATGCTAATTTCAGTCTCGGAGCCCAGTATCATTTCTGAAATGGTAGGAATACCTGAAATTGTTTAAACGAAGAATAAAACTCTGAAGAACTCAATGTTACCAGTTAGGAATTGCAGACCAGAGCAAACACAATGCTGACAAACAGGTTTTTCATGACGACACAAATTCCGGTGAAAGTTTCACATTTCATAACCAAGGACTATATTTGTTTCAGTAGATACTTCCCTACCCATCTTCTGTTTTTCTAAATACAATAATATGTTGCAAAATAGATTCATAGGTTCATAGGTTGGTACTAGGCTATCGGCCCCAGGACCTATACAATCCTAGCCATAACAATTCCCTGGCTATTTCTTCCCACAATATTTACTTCCCTGGACTTCTGTCTAGCAGGGCAGCTGACATGATCTGCAGGGTGAATTTCCTATCTCCCATCCAATCATCAAGGTTCTTTTTGAAGAGAACCAAAGAGGTGCTCTGCTTGACATGTACGGGTAGTCTATTCCAGAGTCTGGGGAGTATCTAGGTCAGGACCCTATCCCTCCAGCATGTTTTGTTCATTGTGATGACAAGGTTTAGATACCTAGAGTATGTGGCTCTGAGGGATTGGGATTTCGTTAAGTGTAGCATGTCCAATAGCTCTGGGTTTGACATGGCCTTGTATGTTAAGCAGAGGTTGCCTCTGAGTAGACGATATGTGACAGAGTATAGCTGGAGTTTTTTAGATGGTCAGCATAGGGCATCTGCTTTAGGCCTGTGATTCTTTTAGTGAGGTACTTCTGTGGCCTTTCCAGTTGTTGCAGATGGCTTGACAGGTACATACCAAATGGGGCATTGTATTCTATAATGGGTCTAATGAGGGATGAGTACAGTGAGACAATGATCTCCTTTTTTCTGGATGAAAAACCCTTAGTGATGAGGTGTGCCACATAGAAGGATTTCCTGACTGTGATGGTAATAAGGTGAGACCACTGTCCACCTGTGTCCCTAAGTCTCTTATCACACCTTCAGTGTTTAGTGTACTGCCACCTATGTGGTAATTCATGGGTACATGTTTTTTTCAAAGGGAATAACTATACATTTCTTGACAATGAGCTTGAGCCCATGGCTCTGGCACCAAGCATCTGTTTCTGTAAAGCCCTTTTGTAGAATATCCACATCATTTGGGGATTCAATAATGGCTCCCAGTTTGCAGTCATCTGCAAACTTTGTTAGCCAGAGTCCCCTAGTGTTGGCCTGTACTTCAGAGAAGTAGATGCCAAACAAGAGCGGTCCCAGGACTGAACCCTGAGGTACTCCACTTGTCACTTGTCTGGAGCTGGGTTTGGAGTCAGCTACTTTTACAATGTGGGTTCTGTCAGTAAGCCAGTTGGCAATCCATTGAGTGATGTAGGGATTAATGCCCAGCTTAGTAAGTTTATCTATGATTCCAGAGTGGGGGATGGTGTTGAAGGCCTTGGTGAGGTCCAGATAGGCTGTTTGGACCACCTTACCCTCGTCCACGGCTCTGGAGACTGACTCAAAGAAGTCAATCAGGTTCAGAAGACAGGATCTGCCCTTCACGAACCCAAACTGGGTGGGGTCCAGTGTTTGAAGGTTGCCAATGTCTTTGTTTATAAGTTCCATGATAATACGTTCTATGGTCTTGCAGATCATGCACGTCAGACTGATGGGGCTGTAGTTTCCGGGATCCAAGATGGCTCCCCCCTTGTGGAATGGGATAACTGTAGCTGTGCGCTACTCAGTGGGCACGAAGCCTAAGGTGAGGCTATGATTAAACATAACACTTAGGTGAGGTGCCAGTTCATTTTGTAGTTCATGTAGTACACAGCCCAAGATGTCATCTGGTCCCATGGATGCTGTATTCTTAAGCTTTGGAGAGTGCGGCTTTTACCTGTGTGACTGTTATTATTGAAATTTGGCAATCCTTCTGTATTGAGATGGGTCCTTTAGGGGGTGAGAGGGGGTGAAGTTGGCACTGAATCAATCTGCCAGGATATTGGCAATACCCTTGGGATCAGTATATTTAATGCCATTCTGTTGTACCTCAGAGCAGATCTGAGCATTGCCATTTAGATTCTTGACATACCTATAGAATGCCTTGTGGTTGTCTTTGGAATCATTGGCAATTTTATTTTCGTAACTAGCTTTGGAGGATTTTATGAGGGATTTCAGCTTCTTACTGAGGCTGGGAAGGGAGTTTTTAGCATCCTGCGATTTTCCTCTTTTCTGCAACAGTTTCTTCCTTTTGTTGTGAAGTTTGTTTATGGCAGGGGACTACCAGATTGGCTTCCTTTTTTTGGAGGAGAGCGTCTTGGTTCTATTTAGGATGGCATGATTCATGCACGAGTGGATGTGCTCGTAAATTGCCTTAGTGTAGGATTCAGCAGTCGAACGTTCAGTTCCCGTCTGCATGGGTGTCATGAAGTTTGTCACTTCTGACTTGAGTAGCAAGAAGTTGGCTTTGGAGAAGTTTTTTACAGAGGTTTCCTTACTGGAGAGTGGGGGAGGGATGTGGATGTCAAGGGTGATTACGTTATGGTCAGACCTGACTAATGAGGGGGTGACCATAAGTGTGGAGCATCGATTTCCCGTGTTGGTAATGACCAGGTCTAGGATATTGGAGCCCCTGGTGGGACTATGGATTAGTTGATCCAGGGCAATGGAATTTATGAATTGCAAGAACCGTACAGCAAAGGTGTTGGTACATGAGTATATTTCTCAGTTAATGGCAGGGTTGATGAAATCACCCAGTATTAGGGTGTTTGGTTGTATCTTAATATTTTCAAGTATGTTTAGAAAGGTGTAGTGAGAATCTTGGGGCATGGTGGGGGATCTGTAGCAAGCTACAATTTGGATTGCAGTCTTACCTAGTGTTAGTGCTGCACTGTGTTGGGCAACTAGCCTGGTGGTGTGAATATCCTTGGTGAATATGGACACTCATCCACCTTTAGTGTTTTGGTCCTGGTTTGGTGGCCAAAAAGTGTGATAAGAGTTGGAGCTTGGTATTGCAGGGGTCCTCTCTGGAGCCTTGAACCAGGTCTCAGTTACTGCACAGATATCGATGTTCTCCATTTTTAGGAGTGCCTCAAGAGAATGCATTTTGAGGTTTAGACTTCTAGCATTGTGTAGCATTACCTTCAGATTTTGCATGCCTCTACCTGTTACAGTGGTGGCTTTGTCCTTTGAACTTTGCCTAAAAAAAGGCACTATAGGGTTGGCCTTATTCAGTAACCTGAATCCTAGGGGTGACAGGTGCAGACCATCTCTGGCAAAGCATCGTGGTCTGTCGATTAAGTCATCCCAGGCAGAGAGATACTGGATCCCCTTTGAATGACACCAGAAGCTTAGCCAATTTTTTAAGTCAGTCATTTTATCCTTATAATGTGGTATCATTCTGGGCAAAGGCAGGATGCTACTCAGGGCTAGTGTCATACCTGCCTGGGTCACATGACCGGAGAGCTCTTCCATGTTGCTTTTCATGTAGTCCAGGGAGGTACGTCTCAAGTCATTCACTCCAACATGGACAATGACAGAGCTATATTTGTACTTGTTGTGAAGTGATTTGAGTGCATACGTTATGTGGCAGATCCTGGCACCTGACAGGCAGCTGACTGTAATTTTCTCCTTGTTCAGCCCGGTGTGTGGGACATCAGTGTGCCTGACTATAGAGTCACCTATAACAAATGAAATTTAATTTATTTATTTTTATTTACAGTTTATTGGACAGGTTAGCCCCAGTAGGTCAGTGCCCCCTTTAATAGGGAGACCGGAGATGATATTTATACTATCTATAAGGAAATTAGTCCAGGGCACTAGGGAACACCCCCTGCTCTTTTTGATTTTAGCTGTTAGATGATGCTGGAGGGCTACTACCAGGATTACAATAGTAGGACAGTGGAAGATGGAAGGAGTGTTTCAGAGTCAGACAGTGATTGCTGAAATGAGACGGAGATCAAGGAGGTGGGAGGGAAAAGTCTTGATGCTGGAGGACCTGAGGCACAATTCCTTATGCATTTATTTAATGAAGGTGACATGAGGCAGGAGCGTGGCACTGAATCGAGAGAGTTGGTGACAGTTAACATGATACCCTGATCCCATGTAGAAAAAAATGGGAAAAGGGGGGCTGCTGCTGCTGCTGATGACGATGATGATGACATGAAGGATGGGGATGAGGTGGGCTGGAGCAGAAAGGTAGACAGTGTAATATAAGAGCAGGACAGAAGCGAAAATACCTGTAACCTGAAAGGTGAAAAGAACGAGGTTGGTGATTTAGCTACTCTGCGTTATGTTTGGCTGGTGGAATAGTCAGTTTTTAAGGTATATCCCTGCAACAAGGTAGCATAACAGATGCCAATAAACAAAGAAAAGTCAGAAACTGCCAAATACAGAAGCCACAAATTCAAAACAATAGTTTATTTTTCAATACTGAGCACTTTCTTCCAACTCATACAAAAGACTAATTAAGTTTTGGTGGAGTAATTTTTATTTTGTTGGAGTCATTTTGTTTTAAAGGATACTGATGTCATGAAAAACATGAGCTCATATGCTGAAGTAATGAGTCAAGCATTTAGTACAGGAATTATGGAAGGAAAGAGAGAAGTGTAAGTTTTCAAAGACAGCTAAAAATGCAGGTGCAAAGAAGATGTCCAATGTGATAAGAATAAAGGTGAAAATGTAATTGTTAACATATATGAAATTATGGATAGTGTTATTCTGCCTCTGGGATTAAATCACCACAAGACATTACAGAATTATTTATTTAGGAAATGGGGACTTGTCTGAGGCAACTTCTGTGACATTTTCTTTTTTTATGAGTAAATCTTGAAGAAGAACATGATATCACCATGGAAAGACTTATTTTTCAAATTATAAGGATGTAGTAAAAGAGAAAGCTAAATGTTCCGTTTAGGACTGATATTTAAGAATATAAGTTAAAGAATTTTTCTTTCTATGTGCAGTAAAATTCATGATATGAAAAAAATGTATGATGAAAGAAATTTTTGGACTGGGACTTGGGAAATATGAGTACCAATGAATGTGAATGAGGGGAGAGTACATGTACCAATTGTAGTAATGGTGGTAAGTGGGAAAGGAGGTACTGGAAGATAATAGAGCAACCTACGGCCTGATCAAGATTGCAAGAAAAACTATGTACAATGTGGAGAGAGGGGACATGCTAGCAGGAATTGTAAATCATTTTGAAGGAAATATAATAAAGATGAAATGAAGAGGAGTTGATTGCCCATTATTACAGGACAAAAGGATAAGTGAAGAAGAAATTAATAGAAAAGAAGGACAGATAGTGGAAATTATTACTAAAGTTATATGTGAGGAAGAAAGTCATTTGAGAAAGACACGTGAAGCAGAAAACTTGAGAAACTTGAGAAACGTAGGGCAAGAAAAACGAATTGATGAATGGGATAGAATGTGAGTTCAAATCCTTCAAATATAAGTGGAAAAATACGCAGCATTTGTGAAGTGAAGAAGGCAAAGAGGTTGAGATGGAGAAAGGGAAGGAATGAGAAGAGGAAAATGAAAAATCAATTGGAAAAAAAATAGAAAGAAAAAATAAAAAGTAGGGGAATGAACTCCTGCATATAGTTTTAAATATGGTGTTAAAGAGTGTTGGTAACAATACCGAACCTAGCGATACTCCCTGTTTAACTGAAACTGAGTCTTTCCAGTTAACCAGGACATGATCCAGTCATATTAAAAAGGGGTTAACCTTAAATATAATCATCATCTGAGTAAAACATTGCAAGTCAGAGAATCAAATGTTTTAGAGAGGGCCAAGTATATTACTCCTTGTGTCAACCTAATTTCTTAAGGCTAATGTAATTCGATCATAAAAGTTTATCAGATTAGTTAAAGTCGATATGCCTTTCATAAATCCATGCTGTTCTAAGTCCAAAGTTGTAATGTTGGTATTCGTATTCTCCAAAAGCTATGTAATGCATCTATTATAACATTAACCTATAGTAGAAGTGAAACTGATAGGTTGATCATTTTTTATTTCATGTTTGTTGATTGGTTGAAAAGGGGAAAACCCTCCCTTGGCAGTAGTATGATGCTGTCCCAGGATGCCTTGATCTCCTTGCCCCTCATGGGACAAAGTCTATACTCACACTGCATAACCAAACTAAGGAACTCTATGCTAAATTCAATCAGAACTATATCAGTCTTCCATGTACTTAAGCCGCCTCTTAATAAATTTCTCACTACCTCATGGCTATCCCCACACACCTCTGCTGTATGATCTACATGAAGAAATACTTTACATTCTTGCTAACCTTTCATCATACTATCTCTGTCAATACCTTTTCAACACTTGCCCTCTCTCCATTCTTAGGGGGGACTTGTATAATCCTTTTTTCCCTAGCATAGTAGACTATGCTTTTAATACTTATATGTGTATGTGTGTGTGTGTGTGTGTGTGTGTGTGTGTGTATATATATATATATATATATATATATATATATATATATACTGACATGTTAAGCAGTGATGAGTTTAGAAATGACCCTGTCACTGACATGTTAAGCATGTTAAGCATTGATGAGTTTAGAAATGACCCTGTCACTGACATGTTAAGCAGTGATGGGTTTAGGAATGACCCTGTCACTGACATGTTAAGCAGTGATGAGTTTAGGAATGACCCTGTCACTGACATGTTAAGCAGTGATGAGTTTAGAAATGACCCTGTCACTGACATGTTAAGCAGTGATGGGTTTAGGAATGTCCTCTTATTTATTTGTGTGTTTGAAGCAGTGAAGGGTTTTTTGAATGCCTGTTTCAAAGACGTGTTTGAAGCAGAGGTGGTTTTAAGACTGCTCCCTCACTGATATAAGTGTGTGCGTGTGTGTGTGTGTGTGTGTGTGTGTGTGTGTGTGTGTGTGTGTGTGTGTGTGTGTGTGTGTGTGTGTGTGTGTGTGTTTGTGTGTGCATGTGTCTCTCTCACTTATGTTTGGGTAAATCAGTGATGTTTAAAAATGTCCATCTCCCACTTATGGACATGTGAAGCACGAATGAGTTGGTATTCACTTCTCACTGAGAAGTGTGTGTGTGTGTGTGTGTGTGTGTGTGTGTGTGTGTGTGTGTGTGTGTGTGTGTGTGTGTGTATGTGTGTGTGCATTCATGAAGCAGAAATGGGTTTACGAAAGCCTTCCACACACATAGATCTGTGTGTGTGAAACAGGGATGGATTTAGGAATTCCACTTTCATATGTGAAGCAGTGATTAGTTTCAGAATGGCTCTTTCACTGATGTGTGCTTGAAGCAGTTATGGGTTTAGGAAAGTCCCCGTCACTGATGTGTGTGTGAAACAGTCATGAGTTTAGGAAACTCCCTGTCACTGATGTGTATGTGAAGCAGTATTAGATTTATAAATGTTTCTAGGAAAGCCCCCTACATGTGTAAAGCAGTGATGGGTTCAGGAATGCTCTTCATACTAACATATGCCTGAGCAGTGATTGGTTTAGGAATGCTCCTATCACTGACGTGTGAAGCAGTCACTGGTTTAGGAATCACTGATGTTTCTCTCATTCTTATTGGTGTGTGCATGTGTGTGTGTGTGTGTGTGTGTGTGTGTGTGTGTGTGTGTGTGTGTGTGTGTGTGTGTGTGTGTGTGTGTGTGTAGCAGTGATAAGTTTAGGAATTCATCCTCACTGATGTGTGTCAAGCAGTGATGGTTTTGAAACACCCCTTTCACTGACATGTGAAGTCCTGATAGGTTTAGGAATGCCCCCCTGGCAGACACAACAGTGATGGGTTTAGGAATACTGCTCTCTCACTGATGTGTTTCAAGTAGTGATAAACTCATGAAATTATGGTTAATGACTCTCTTTCCTCCAAAAGACCTGTTACTAGTGGTGTACCCCAAGGATCAGTCCTTATACCACTCCTGTTTGGTATTTACATCACATTTTTTTCTTGGATGCCAAAGAAAATATTAAAGGTTTATGTCTGACAAAGTTTACAGATAACTGTAAATGTGGTGCCATCATAAACTCCCCAGACGACACCAAAACCCTCCATGAGGGTATTTCCCAAATAAATAGCTGGTGTCAAAACCTTGGAATAAAACTAAATGCCAAGAAATTTATGCATGACTTTCCTTGTAACTATCACAATGAGAACACACCCCTGACAGTTGATCTACTTGCCAGGAATCTGGGAACCCATGTGGACAATGAACTGTCCCTTATCCCTAAATACTCATTATTGTAAGGAAGTCCTTCTTCATCACACAACTTATATCTAAATATATGGTTTCCAGGTCCAGTGATGTAATCACTAAACTGTACTCACATCTCATCAAGCTGATCATCGAATATAATGCCCCCTTTGGTATGTACCTGGACAAACACTTCTGACCACTGGAGTGACCACAACACTTTCTCACTAAAAAATCAAGAGCCTGAATCATTAAAACTATGAATAATATCACAACACATTGTCCCTCTTCCTGGTATCATACAGGCTACTAAGAGGTGGCATCTGTGTATGTGAATCAATGTAGCTCATTCACCACTGCTATTAACTTGCACTTTTATATTAATAGTGCCTGATCTTATATCATAGTATGAGTTAGCTGGACACAATTCTGCCTAGTATGTAACTATACCACTGCTGTTGCATCTGCAGACTTCTATCTTACCTCCATCCATCCCTTCTAAACCTGAGCAGAACACTGCTAACATTTTTATTTTTTGCAGCATGTAACTTTATTAAACAATAACACTGAAAGTTGCATAAGGAATAACGCAAACATGCAAATAAATACAAGTAAACAGCAACAAATATCATTATCTACAAAAATCTTCCCAGTAAAATTGAAATATACTCCAGTACTCCTGAAAATAATTGCTTTGTTTATGTGTAGACAAATGAACCCAAACACAATATTCATACATGCAAAATAATGAGAAGATGTTATAAGGATCAATTCTCCAGTGGGTGAACAATACAGCTAGTGTAGTCAAACAAACAATCCTGATCCATATATACTCAAGGTCAGATAAACCTTCATTCTCTTCCCCGAGTCCAAGAAACCAGACTTCAGGGTGCTCTAGGTGGGAACTATAACAGGTGTAGCCTGTGCTACAGCATTCTGAATCTTATACCAAATGGTTTTAATTTGACCACATGGCCATATCATATAAAAATAATCAGCTTGAGCACAGAGACACCTCAAACAACAGTCAGACAATGCCATACCCCTTTGAAAAAGTTGCAGTGGAGAAAATTGGAAATGGTGGAGCATTTTATACCAGGTATATGCCAGCACAGCATAAACAACCTCCACAGTTCCAAAACCTTGGCCCACGCATCCTCAGATAAAGGTCATTAAACTGTAGTTACCACCTTAATCTAGAGTCATTAACAGATTGTCCCATAGACTCATAAGTGACCTGTACAACATAGCACATATATGCAGCAGCTGCTTCCTGTTAGTCTGTTGAGCCACCAGAAACAAGTTTTGCCACATCTAGCAGTGGCCAGTTGCAAATATATTTTAGCTGTACCATATACAACCCTTAATTGTAAGTACTGCCAAATTTAAGTTCTACAATCAATAACTTATCAACACACTTCTGAAAAGAAGGAAAATGCATTGCAATGATTTCAAACAAGTCCTTCCAAACTAAACTACCTCCTTTTATTCACTCCCACCAAAAAATAGCTTTACCCTCCAACTGGTACCATGGCTGCACCAATATCCTATCCAGAACCCCCAAAAGAGGTCACATGTGCCACCACTAATACTTTTCCCAGCCCAGCTTTCCAGCCCACCAGGGTCCCAGTCTTGCTTTCCTCACACAAGCACAGGTATTGAGTCAGCTGATAGATAGTAAAAAGTTCAGGAATTAGACAGATAGGTTGATATGATTCCCTAGCCTAAAGCATTTGACTATCAGTAATAGCAATTGCATAAGTTGAAAAGTCAGGGAGCTGTAATTCTCCATGGGCGAAAGAACCATACAGTTTCTTTCTAGTCCTTCTTGGCAAAGAGTTCCACAGCAGATTCATCGTAAGTTCTTGAATCTTGAGATGGTAAGGACTAAAAGTAATTTAGGAAGCCAAAACATTTTAATTGCATCTATTCTGGCAGAACACTGTCAACATTAATGTTTCCTGTGCAGCTATGATGCAAGCTTGGCCTCTGCTGTACTGTTTGTTGTGTCTGCCTCTCCTTGTATTTTGCATTCATCTCCTTTTCCTGTGACAGAACGTTTGAGAAATAACTATTATATACATATAAATATATGTAATACGTTAGCATTCACCTGTCTGGTAGAGCTTCAGTCACCCATATGTATAATTCTTACTGTCCTACACATGTCCCTACTCATTCATATTCAGAGACCCATGCTAGAAAAGGCTATCGCTTTAGCACAAGTACAAAGAACCCACCCCTGCTTAAGCACAAGTACAAAGGATCCCCCCCCATCAAATGCTCTGTCATATAAATAAGCATTCAGCCAGTACTGGTTCCTCATGCCAAGACTATGTCAATGTCATTTGTAAATCATGCCCATTAGCTTTAAGTGCATATCTCCATTAAGAATTTGCAAAACAAAAAGACAAGAATAAAACTAATGTGTCTGCATGTCTTACTTCCAGGGTTTTCCTATTGAAATGATCTTGTGTGGTTTAACATGCAGCCACTTTAACTTTTTCCACAGCCAATTATGTACTGCACATTGCAAAACCCTTTGCAGGAGAAAGCTAAAAGAAAACTTAGAAGTCATGGAAGTGTACATTCTTCAGTTTTAATTAATGTGTGTATGTTGATTTAGACAGCCTGCATGACAAAGAGCTGTGGATACAATAGGATATAAAACGTGGCTACAACAGATAATATAATGGTACCACATTTCTTCTAACAAACACCAAAACAAAATCTTATGGCCTTTTTGGAACATGTAATGTGAACTTTACCATAAAAGCAAGAAAAAACAGCCACAAGGTACCAAAATGAGACCAATAACCAAATCCAAGGTACCAATAGACCAGAAGCCAGCCTAAACTTTACCATATTTGCTGGATTAGCTGTGGCCTCTGTTTAATAAGTAGCTTGCTTAATAATTTCCCTTTACTTCAACAGAAGTGCTTTCTTCAACTTGTTTCAATTATATTTATTACTATTTTTGCCTTGCCTTCCTCTTCTAGAAGGCTGTTCAAGTCACTATTATCCTTTCTTGAAATAAAGCTTTGTTGTACCTCACGAGTCATCCATCTTTGAAAACATGGCACATATTGCCTTCTACTGATCCCCTAAAGGAATTCAAAGTTTTCACCACTGATTCCCTATAGTATTTTAAAAAATTATCATATCACCTCCCCCACCTTCTTTCTTCAAAATTCCACACTCAACTATTACAGTGTCTCTTCCTAGGACATCTGGCACTGACCACACATGATTATGTTCCCATCTCTGACCAGCCTCAGTCCCTTATATGATAAAATGTATTACAAGTTAGAAAAGAAATGCTGGCTCTTAGTGGAAGAAATACATGTTTCTTTCTGGAATGGAGAGATTAGGGCTAGAATTAATTGTCAGCTTCAGTGTTATGCAGACCTACACAAATGGCTTTGCATAGTATATAACAGGGTCCTAATTTACGGACCCATTGCTCTTCAGTAAAGCAGTTTTGGGCTTTCACAGCCACATGTAAATGTGGTAATCTGTGGGGCTGACCTATTTAACTTAGGCAGTTTCACATCTTGGTGCACTGTACTGCAAGGACTCTGCCGTCGTAACCATAGACAGCCATACTATGCAGTATCCATTCAGGACAGTGCACAAGTGCACAAGTGCACAGATGAAAGCAGCACTTTATCTGTGTGCTGCTATGCACTTCAGTGGGAAATATGAGTGAGAGAAAAAGAGCAGTTTTACCCTGCTTAGGTAGCCAATCCAGGTGTGTTGGTCTGTGTGTGTGTGTGTGTGTGTGTGTGTGTGTGTGTGTGTGTGTGTGTGTGTGTGTGTGTGTGTGTCTAACAAGTCTGCAAATGTGTGTGTGTGTGTGTCTAACAAGTCTGCAAATGTGTGTGTGTGTGTGTGTGTGTGTGTGTGTGTGTGTGTGTGTGTGTGTGTGTGTGTGTGTGTGTGTGTGTGTGTTTGTATCTCTTGTCTAACAAGTCCATAGGCCTGCCTAAGGCCTGTATCTGCGGAGAGGGGGAGGTTGTGTGCAGGTGTGTTATTCAGGATGGTATGTTCTGCCAAGCTGTTGAGCAGACTGTTCAGTTAAGTTACTAATAGTCAGGCACATTATACTCTGATGTAACTTGTTGTCATGCATTTTGTGCACAGCTAACAACTGTATTAAATCAGACAAGCACAACTCAACCATGTATGAGAGGTCAATGCTTCTGTCAAACATAACTATGAATTCCAGGGTTTTTATTGTGCTTCATTTTAATTTAGCGGGTAGGTGAACTGAACCTCTGGTCCTTTTTCAGCCATGACCTACTTACAAAAAAAAATGAAAAAGAATAGTAATAAGACAAAATATGCACATTCACAAATTTGAAGAATGACTTCACATGGAACTAGTCAATATAAGATCATAGGAGGTTACTAGGCTAATGGCCCTGGGGCTCTTAGAAGCCTAGTCAAGAGTTTATCACCAAAAAGAAACCTCAGTCAGCACTTGTCGCCCCTGTCAGTGAGGGTCACGGGTGGAACTCCTGGGACAAATCTATGGTTTCCCATCCACTCATCAAGGTTGCACTTGAAGAGGGTCAGCGAGGTGCTCTGTTTACCGTGTATGGGAAGTCTATTCCAGAGACGGGGCAGCCTCTGGGAGACAAACCTGTCTCACCAGCAGGTTTTGTTGATGTCGCGTATTAGATTCAGGCCTTTTGAGCGGGTAGTGTGTGAGGAGTTAGACTTACAGATATGGAGCATCTCTAGTAGGGCAGGATCTGAGATTCCATTTTAGCCGAGACACAGATCACCCCTGAGCAATCTGTACGATACCGAGTAGAGTAATGGTGATTTGAGCCTGTTTTCATAGGACAGGTGTTGGAGGCCATGGACTCTCTTTATGAAGTATTTCAGCGGCCTTTCCAGTTGATGCAGATGTTTGTAGAGGTACATCCCAAACGGGTTGTTATACTCAATTATTGGTCTAATGAGTGGGGAGTATAAAGAGGTAATAACCTCCTTTTTTCTGGATGCAATCCCTTTACTTATGATATGAACCAACTAAAAGGGCTTTCTGACCACTGCAGCTACATAATGATCGAATGTGAGGTTGTTATCAACCTGAGTGCCCAGGTCTCTCATCACTGGTTGTGTACTTAGGCGGTTACTGTTAATGTAGTAATCAGTAGGGGTCATGTTTTTGCTGAATGTTATGCAAGAAATTTTGACAGAACCCATTACAATAATAAGCCATTCCAATGCCACAGTAGTGGCAGCTGGCTTCTCTGAACAAAAATCCTATTATCTTCATTCAGAAAAATAAACAAGTTGAACAAAGCTGTATATATACTGAGAGATAGAACTGAAGTATTGGGGAAGTCTCTCTGAAAACATCTGAACAGGTATGCAAGGCAAGAAGTGGTATATCAGGTGTGAGGTGAGTGGTGATTTGATGAGTGGAGGTTTCCACAAGCTATTATAAATTTGAGTTCTTTGGAAATACTATGCAAGTTGCCTAGATAAACCAAACTAAAATTAGCAAGACTGGCATCATCTTGGTTTGATGGGCAGTGGGCAGCAATTTAGCTGTAGGGCCTTAGTCATACCTCTTAACTTCTTTGCTCAAGAATTCTGGACATTTCCAAAAATAATGGAGGTATAAATGCCTAAAATCAGGGAGAATCTTTTTAAATACTGCTCTAATTCACTTAAAAACATTGTAGAACAACAGTTCTTGCATCAGCATGCATTTTCTGAACAATATTTATTTATCTTTTGCTGATGGGGTTAGTCCAATTAGTTTAGTAGCCTCTTTTCAGGGGAGACCCAAGGTGGTATTTATACTACTAGGGGAAATATGTCCAATGCACTGGGGAACATTCCCTACACCTTTTGGTAGGCACCATGGGATGTATTACATCCACCAACAAACCACAACAAAAAAATGGATCAACAAACACTGCACCATAGTAATCTTCTTTATTCTCCTGGTACCTCAGCCTTTCGCCTTCAAGGGATAAATTTATTCAACAATGCCAGCACGTTAAATATAAACCTTAAATATACACATGTGCTAAAGAGGTCTTTTGGCCACCCCTACATTGCTTCCAAATTGTTACTCTATAACAAATCAGACTTATACATGACAGAATGAATTACTTTTATCCTATATATTGTATCTGTAGCAGTGCTTTAACTTGTTTAATGTAACAGTTTTTCTGTATGTATGTATGGAGCTTTTCTCCCCCGAGCCTCTGCTGAAAATGGACAAATATCCAGTCGGACTATCCCAGTCAACAAATGTAAAATAAAATAAAATAAATAAATAAATACACATACCATAATCAATTAATTGACAATTAAACAATTATACAATCAAATACCATAATTCCTTATTTGGATACATCATAATGAATATAAGTGCACTACCTATTTAAATATATTAGATATACAAATAAGATGTGCAAATAAAAAGTGTATGTACCATTACATACATACACCCTAACTTCCTCAATTGTTTTATCAAAACCTAATACATTACCACAAACATATTTTTTTGGAATATTTTTGTTTCCACCAAATTTGAAAGTTACAAATTCACAATTTCACATATCAAGAATTCAAAAATTCAAGCAGACCTTCTGATTTAATCCACCCAGGTAGAGGGTACCATAGTTAAAAATATATATGGTTTCTAAATGGTTTAACCATGAACAAAAGTCCTCCCTTACCCCCATGGGTTGTGCCAATACACTAAAAACAGCGAAGTCCCATCACCAACATGTTCAGATAAAAAGCATTGGGCTACAGGTCTCTTCCCCTTTCCACATTAAATGCATAGTTCAGCTTCATTATTTTATAGTGCTTATCATCAAAGCCCTCAACATATATCAGATTGAAGCATGTGTTAACTAGATGAGAACCTTAATATCTACATTTCAAAAGTGGAAAATTATTTAGTAACCACTACTTTGGGTTGTGTCAGATATTGAAATAAAAATGCTACACATTACCAAATAAACACAAGTTACTGCTAAGTACAAGATCTGCAAAAAAAAAAAATGTGTATATGTATATATATATATATATATATATATATATATATATATATATATATATATATATATATATATATATACACACACACACACACACACACACACACACACACACACACACACACACACACACGCACACACACAACATGTAACTTTATAACTACAGATAACAGACTGAATAACATATTTCAAGAAAGTAACAAACAAGACTATATTACAAACTGCAATTAAACAACGCCCTCCATGCATATAAATTGACTGCTCTTCAGATCTCTTAAGCAACTCATCAACAAAGTAGCAAAATGGCAAAACTCCAACATAATGTCTCCTCAACTCATATGCAGTTAACAGCAATTCTATGTACTTGTAAAAGCTAACTACAAATTTGCTATTACATTAAAATTAGGTCTTAACTAGCCCTAGGAGCTGCATGCTTCTCCTCAGTACAGATCAGACTTAAGGCCTGCTCTCCCTTCCCTCTGCAGTTCATGCTTTTCTCCACCCTCTGATTGTCCATACTTCCTGCACTAGACACACTGAAAACGCTGTAAGTTGTGACCACTAACCAGGGGTGTAACTAGGATTTTCAAATTTGTACTCACAGCTCTCAAACTGCTACCCCCCTCCCCAGCCAAGCTACGGCCATTCTCGTAATTCACGGTTGGCTCTTTTAGTGTCGATGAAGAGGCATTCACTGTAATGCCTCTTCAGTAATATAATATAAATTCACTCAAACTCGGTTCCTTGAATTGAAAATTAAACTGAAATGTCAGTTCTTTGAAAAATGCAGCATGGTAGTTGGGGTAGAGAATTTGTGCTTTTGTTTTCTATAACTAAGGTACAGGTTTTGAGCTTGAGTAAATTACTAACCACCTGCTACCCCTAACTAGGATGTTTCATTCACACACACACCCCTACCTACCTCTTAGTGCAAGAAATATGGACAAAGCCTAAAATAAACAGGGACAGATATTAAATAATGCTCTCGTGAACTTAGAAAGTTGCTAGAATAACAGGATTTGTGCTAGTATGAGAAAGTTGCTAGAATAACAGGATTTGTGCTAGTATGAATTTTTCTAAAGGACATGAAGTCTGAAACTCAAATGTCTGGCATTATTTAGCAACTTCAGCCTTCAATGATTTTCTAGAAAAATCACAAAATTTATGAGGAACAGACAAAAAATATGGGGCAGAAATCTGGACATTCTGCAAAATTTGGACAGTTGAGAGGTATGCTACCTACCTACCACACACATACCACACACACACACACACACACACACACACACACACACACACACACACACACACACACACACACACACACACACAGACCTCTCAACCTCTTAGAGCAACAAACTCATAAATAAAACTGAGGCAATGGCCCAAAAATAAGGGCATTTTTTTTTAAATATTGCTCTTATAAACTTAGAAAAGATAATAGAATAGTAGTAGGTCTTGGATTAGTATGAATTTTCTGAAGGGTATGAAATCTGAAACTCAAATTTCTGCCATTATTTTCTAACTTCAGTCTTTAACAATTTGCCAATAATTTGCCAGAAAACCACAATTTTATGAAAAACGGCCCAAAAATGTGATGCAAAAATATAAAATTGCCAGACAATACAGCTGGGAACCTATCAAAGAAGGGACACCATTTTAATATGAGCACAGTTAACTTAGAGCAGCTGACAAAATTAGAGAATCTACATGCATTTCTGAAATAAAAGTAATGTATAATTCTGATCATTACAGTTATTTATAAAAGTAAAGTAAACCCTCCACGTTTTCTTCCAAAATTGCTATTTTGCAGAGAAATTATTAGGGGGAGAGCAACATTTTGAGCCAAAACTGGGGACAGTTGAGAGGTTTGGATATTCCTAATTCTATAAAGCGATTTATTTGCACATACCTCTCAACCTCTTAATGCAGGAAATCTGGGCAAGGCCAAATATATTGGGGGAACATACAAACAGTACTAAAAATTGACCTTGTATAAACTTAAGACAGTTGCTAGAATATCAGGTCTTGCTTTAGCATGCATTTTTCTGAAGATTATGACGTCTGAAAGTTAACATCGGTCATTATTTAGTGACTTCATTCCTAAATGATTTAAAAGTTTTATTTTGCATTTTACAGCATGAACACCAATAAATATCTGCTAAACAAAGCAATGCAGTCTCACAATGAAACTAGACTTAGCATTAAATCTTCTCTGCCCTTGAAACTCACATTCATTGAAACAGCATTGAAACCCACATTCAAAGAAAATACATTTTGCCAGTGGCAGATAAAGATTAACTGTGGGCTGTTTTCAAATCATAGGCCCCTTTCACATGAAACATACACATGCTCTTTGATACACCTTCCATCATAAAAGTCTACTCAAACTTCTACAGTCCACCAGTATCAGTAAATATGCACAATCTCTAAACTAGTAAAAGCCATCTACATAATTCCACATTAGAGAAATCTGTAACTAATGAATAGGCTGCTGCTAGCAAACAACTTTATATTTCATGGTTTCATCTACAAATAATGTGCCTGTTGCTCTTGAGGAATAAATTGCCTATGTTGCATTAAAAACAATGATACGCTAGTAATATTGCAATAGGGAATGGATGGCAAACTGATAACAGGTTCATAGTTACTACTAGATATCTTCGCCAAAATAGACTACAGCATCCACCCCCCTTTACAACACAATACAGTATCAGCAATGCATCTACCTACTGTGGGAGAAGAACCCACAGCCTTCTGCATCAAAAGCAAGTACACTACCTGTTGTACTATTAACAGTACAAACAGACTCTGTATAAGCAGCACTAAACTTAAGTTCCCCTGCAGCTCTCAGCTCCTTGTAAAATGTTGACACTCAGCTGTATCTCTGAACTTTGCAGCACAAGAAATCTGGAAAAAGCCAACATTTATTGGGGGGGGGGCGGCAAAAGCCCAAAAAACAGGGACACATTTTAAACATTGTTTGTATAATTTTGAAAAGTTGCAGAATAAAATGTTGTGTTATTACCATGCATGTCTTGAACCCAGAACCATATGCACTATAGTCAGTGCAACATACCACTATGCTAAATCAGCAGTTTGAAAAATAGGAAGACAAACTTAATGGCTATCATTTAGATAGCTCTCAACCTCTTAGCACAAAACACCTGGACAAACAAAGCCAATAATGAGGGAATACAAATTCAGTTCTCACTTCACACCTTAGCACAAAAAACCTGGACAAACATCAAAAACAATAATGGGAGAAATACAACTTCAGTTCTCACCATAGCTCACAACCATTAGAAAAGCAAATCTGAACAAAGTTCAGAAATGGTGGTGGTTATGGACTTTAGGCTGTTCTTACCCTGAAGCAAAGGTACAGCGTTTGAGCCTGAACACGTATAGCCAGCAGGTGTATTATGTGGGGGCATTTTCACACACACACACTTGTGAATGCACTTACTTCAAACACACAATCTCCATTTGTGAATGCCCTTACTTCAAACACACAATCCCCATTTGTGAATGCACTTACTTCAAACACACAATCCCCATTTGTGAATGCACTTACTTCAAACACACAATCTCCATTTGTGAATGCACTTACTTCAAACACACAATCTCCATTTGTGAATGCACTTATTTCAAACACACAATCTCCATTTGTGAATGCACTTACTTCAAACACACAATCTCCATTTGTGAATGCACTTACTTCAAACACACAATCTCCATTTGTGAATACACTTACTTCAAACACACAACCCATTTGTGAATGCACTTACTTCAAACACACAATCTCCATTTGTGAATGCACTTACTTCAAACACACAATCTCCATTTGTGAATGCACTTACTTCAAACACACAATCTCCATTTGTGAATGCACTTACTTCAAACACACAATCTCCATTTGTGAATGCACTTACTTCAAACACACAATCTCCATTTGTGAATGCACTTACTTCAAACACACAATCTCCATTTGTGAATGCACTTACTTCAAACACACAATCTCCATTTGTGAATGCACTTACTTCAAACACACAATCTCCATTTGTGAATGCACTTACTTCAAACACACAATCTCCATTTGTGAATGCACTTACTTCAAACACACACTCCATTTGAGAATGCACTTACTTCAAACACACAGTCTCCATTTGTGAATGCACTTACTTCAAACACACAATCCGTTTGTGAATGCACTTACTTCAAACACACAATTTGTGAATGCACTTACTTCAAACCTTCCTTCCATGTGAACGCCCTTGCTTCACACATTTGCCTTCCGATAATAATCCATTTGTGAACGCCCTTGCTTCACACACTTGCCTTCTGATAATCCATTTGCCCTTGCTTGCCTTCCACCAACTCAGTGATAATCCATTTGTGATTGTAATCGCAATTGTTTCCGCCATCGAATCCATTGCTTGCCTTCCAAGTTCCAACTCAGATTGTTTCCCGCTCGCAGCCAGCCGGACATGATGTGAGTTCATTTCCGACTGGCTGGTATGCTCCTTAAAGGAGCCAACACCCTTTAAATATGTACGGGGTTTTTTTTGTTTTTTTTTTTCAAAAAAGCTACCCCCCTTCTAAAAAAGTTGTACTGAAATCAGTACAGTGTGTATGCCTCCCGACGTCCCTGCCACTAACCACAGACTACAGTTGCCATTCCTTACAAAACTGATTTCTCTGCTGTAGCCTCTAAGCTGTAGCACATTAAAAGAAAATTTCTGGAGGCATCCTGTTGCTGTGTGGAGGCCCCCAAATTTCATTGCCCTACAGCCACCCAACTCAACCCACCATAATTTATTTTATACAGCTGTATATCCCTCCCTCCTAAAACACTCACAGTTCCAATTCCTACTACATATTAACTCCTACATTAATCCCTCCTCCAACCACTCCTCATCCTCCTCTGAAATTCCACCTCCACTGCTCCTCCTCCTCCAAATCTCCTCCTCCCCTGCAACTCCACCTCCCCTGCTCCTAATCCTCCTCTGCAACCCCTCCACTGCAACTCCACCTCCCCTGCTCCTCCTCTGCAATACTACCTCTCCTAATCCTCACCCTCCTCTGCAACTCCACCTCCTCTGCTCCTCACCCTAGTCTGCAACTCCACCTCCTCTGCCCCTCACCCTAATCTGCAACTCCACCTGCCCTGCTCCTCATCCTCCTCTGCAACTCCACCTCCCCTGCTCCTCATCTTCTTCTGCAGCTCCACTTCCTCTGCTCTTCCTCCTTCTCTGCAATTTCACCTCCCTCCCTCACAAACTTTGTCCAAACTCCAGAGTATTCCTTCAACTCCCAATTTTATTCCCCGATAACCAAAACTCCAGTATGTCTACAAAAACAAAGAAAAGGCACAGTGCACTCAGACCTAAGAGTACTCTCCTCCGCTGTCATTTCTTCCTTCTGCCTCATCACCATCCTACTGATGTGTTTTTCACCACACATAACTACTACAAATACTGATAATAAAAACAGAATGAATACTGAAATTCCATAGTAAGCTGCCTTTTATTTTTGAATTAATTACATCCTGGGCCAATTAACTGAAAAGTACTTTTTGATTTTATTACTACAGACACTGTTGAGATCGGCTGGGCTTGGGCGTGCCTTCTGTGTGGAGTCTGCATGTCCTCCCTGCGATTGGTTAGCGTTCGAAAGACATGTGTGCATAAATGGGCATGCCTTTGTTGAAGGTTGGGCGTCGAGCTGGCACCTCAGCGTTTCGTAAAAATCTACTGCCAATCAGTAGCAGACCGGAGTTCCACTGTGGCGACCTCTTACCAGGAAAAGCCGAAAGACAAACAAACAACTGTTGAGATCTCCCAATAACTTGTCACCATCTTCTTTTAAAATCCATCCTCCAGAGTTCCTCTCAAATTGTTCAGTATCCATTATACCTCTTGCAAGAAAACAATACTGGCTAAGGCTCTTGCCACCCCTACAGTGCCTTTTTTTAGGCAAGGTTCAAATGACAAATTCACCACTGTAACAGGTACAAGCAAGCAAAATCTGAGGGTAAAGATACTCAATGCTAGAAGTCTAAACCTCAAAATGCACTCACTCGAGGCACTCCTTAAAATGGAGATCATCGACATTGTGGCAGTGACAGAGACCTGGTTCAAGGCTCCAGAGAGCACCCCTGCATTACCAGGCAATAATTCATATCACACCTTTCGGCCATCTAACCTGGACCGAAACACTTAAGATGGAGTGTGTCCATATGCAATAAGGATATCCACACCTCCGGGCTAGTTGCTCAGCGTAATGCATCAGAGATTATCCAAGTGCAACTAACTCTGGGCAAGACCGCAATCCAAACTGTAGCTTACTACAGATCCCCCACCATGCCCCAGGATTCCCACTCCTCATTTCTTGATACACTGGAAAATATTAGGGTACAACCTAACACCCTAATAACGGGCAATTTCAACTACCTCACCATTAACTGGGAAAACTACTCATTTACCAACTCTTTTGCTCAACGTTTTCTGGAATTCATAAATTCCAACGCATTGGATCAACTTATCCACAGCCCCACCAGGGGCAGCAATATCCTAAACCTGGTCATTACCAACATGGGCAACTGGTGTTCCACACCAGAGATCAATTCCTCGTTGGTCAGATCCGATGACAAGTTAATCACCCTAGACATCCACATCCCACCCCCACCCTCCATTAGAGAAACCACCATAAAAAATTTCTCCAAAGCCAACTTCACGCTTCTTAAGACAGAAGTGGCAAACTTCACGACACTCATGCAGATGGACAAGAGAGACACGACTGCTGAATCCTACACAAATGCACTTTATAAGCACTTACATGAGTGCATGGATCGTGCAATCCCTAACAGAACCAAGATGCTATCCTCAAAAAAAGGAAGCCAATCTGGTGGTCCCTTGCCATAAACAAACTCTACAACAGAAGAAAGAAACTGTTGCAGAAAAGAGAAAGATCCCATGATTGGAGGAACTCCCCGGTCAGCCTCAGTAAGAAGCTGAGATCCCTTATAAAATCCTCCAAAGCTAGTTATGAAAACAAAATCGCCACTGATTCTAAAGACAACCACAAGCATTCTATAGCTATGTCAAGAATCTCAATGGCAACACTCAGATCTGCTCTGGGTTACAGCACAATGGCACTAAATGTACAGAACCAACTGATATTGCCAACATCCTGGCAGACAGGTTCAGTGCTAACTTTATCCCCCTCTCACCCCCTAAAGGGCCCATCTCTATACCGGAAGAATGCAAAGTTCCTATAATCACGGCTGCACAGGAAAAAAAACACACTCTCCATAGCCAAGAACACAGCATCCATGGGACCTGACAACATCCCAGGCTGCGTCCTATACAAACTACAGAACAAACTGGCACTCCACCTAAGTACCATGTTCAATCATAGCCTTACCTCAGGCTTTGTGTCCACTGAATGGCGCACAGCGATGGTCATCCCACTCCACAAAGGGGGAGCCACCACAGACCCTGGGAACTACCTCCCCATTAGCCTGACAAGCCTGATCTGCAAGGCTATGGAACATATCATTATGGAACTTATAAACAATGACACTGGTAATCTCCAACTCTGGACCCCACCCAGTTTGGGTTTGTAAAAGGCAGATCATGTCTCCTAAACCTGATAGACTTCTTTGAAGCGGTCACCAAAGCTGTAGATGAGGATTAGGTGGTTCACACAGCCTATCTAGGTCTCGCCAAGGCTTTCAACACCATCTCCCACTCTGGAATTATAGATAAACTCACTAAACTAGGTATAAATCCCTATGTCACAAGATGGGTTACCAACTGGATCACTGACAGAACTCACACTGTAAAAGTAGCAGACTCCAAATCCGACTTAAGACCAGTAACAAGTGAAGTACCACAAGGTTCAGTCCAAGGTCCTCTCCTGTTTGGTATCTACTTCTCTGAAGTACAGGCTAACCACCTATGTGGTAGTTCATGGGTACAGAGTTTTTACCAAAGGGGATGACAATGCACTTTTTGGCATTGAGCTTGAGGCCATGGCTTTGACACCAGGCATCTGTCTCAGTGAGGCCCTTTTGTAGGATGTTTGCAGTCATCTGCGAACGTCATTAGCCAAAGACCTTCTGTGTTAGCCTGTACTTCAGAGAATTAGATACCAAACAGGAGAGGACCCAGGACTGAACCCTGTGGTGCTCCACTTGTCACTGGTCTGAAGTTAGATTTAGAGTTTGCTACTTTCACAGTGTGGGTTCTGTCAGTGAGCCATTTGGCATACACTAGATGTCCTGGTTGCACTCTGAAACCAAAAAGAACATACAGTAATAACCTGACCCTCTCTGGTCCAGCAGGACCTCTCTGATGCCTCTTCTTCAGAAAAAGTATTTGTCTTCTGGCCGCTTCTCGCTGGTGGGGTGGCATATCTGGAAGTGGCCTTTTTGAAAGGAGATTGAGAAAAGGGTATACAGTAGCCTATGCATATACTCTCTCTTACCCAAGAATCCTATAAGATAGACATCCACATGGTTAGGCAGAGGGAAAGGTGCACCCCCAACTACCTCAAAGAGGGGAGAAATCAGGCAACCCTTCAGAGACAATAAGTCTGCCTGTCAGAGAAAGCCTTAGGATATCCTCTGGTACTGTGGACCACTACAATGTCAGGATCTGCATCCATTAAAAGGACTGGCCTCTGCCAGAACTATCTCTGTAAGAGATGGACTCAAAGGGATTGATGACAGGATTTTCTAAACCACAAGGATATGGACCCCCTACTGCCTCCTGCTGCAAAATCACTGGGAGAGTTCAAATTTAACCCCCAAGACAGACAACTTTTTCCCCATCTTGTTCACACCTCTGCATTCCCTCTTTGACTGATGGGCCAAATAAGAATAATCCATCATAAGGGCCATTGGTAAAGAATGTTATAAAACTGCTATAAAAATGTATGAAAAATTACAAAGGTGAACCAAGGCCTGGCATTTCATGGTAACATCTGTGTCCACCTCTCTGGCTACCCCATTGGCTGCATTATGCAATAGCCTCATAGACAGATTGGTTGTATTAAATATATTACCCAAGGTGGCCTCTAGCTGTTGTCTACACTCAGTCATGGGCAGCCTTTTCAGAAAGGCTAAAGCCTGTTTTGCTAGAGCTCTCTGAAACTGGATCATGTGAGTGGCATAGTTCAAAGGCCTCACAGCAAATGTGGCTGAAGCATATGCCTGCTCCCCTATTCTGTCCATTGCTACAGACTCTGGTTGATGGAAAGTGGTTGCTGCTACAATGATAAGAATCCATCAATGGATTCTTGGACCAAAAGGGCATGTCCTTGGGTGGCCAAAGTATTTTGTCAGGCTTCCTTGGTATAATCTCCAAAGAACTGGGCTCTTCAATAAGACAGTCCATCAATCAGACTGCCCAAGAAGTGGACAGTTTCAAACTGTATGCCACAAAAAGGACATACTCCTCCTAAGAGGTGGACATATAGGACAATTTTAGTTCTGGCATGAGTTCCAAGACCTCACTAAAGTTGAGGTCCTCCACAGAGGATTGTGAGGCATAGCTAGCTCAACTAGCATCCTGTTCCAGTCCCGTGAACGTGTGCCCCACCCACAAGCTGAAGAGAAAAACAAACCCCCCCCAGCTCATGTGAAGAGAAAAAAGTAAACCAGTTAGTCACACATCATACAATCTACCAATCCAGCTCTCACCAGGAGACTAAAGTGCAATTAGCTACCTACAGTATGGCAGCCAATCACAGCCCAGAAAAAAACTGCTAAACCCAAGTTCCTTCCTATACCAGCATTTCTATTTCAGTATAGAAAAGAGCTGTCTGTCATGCCCCCTTTCCCCACCTTTGCTACACTACAACATGGAGTGAGTGTATCTCTCCTTAGATGTCCTCTTCCACAGAACCTCAGAAGATGGTGAATCCAAGTCAGAGGACTAGTCCTGCATCTGGGCAGCTCTTTTGAGGGTTATCTGTTCAACTGTGACCTTGGGAAGTAGGAAAGGATCAAGACAAAAAAGGGTGTATGAGGGATAAATCAACATCAATAGAGCCAGTGTAGTTGCTCTAGGAGCTGAAACTACGATCCACCCTATTACCTCAAACGTTGAGGCACCATTCCCTCCAAAGGAATCCCCAAAGAAGACATCATGGACAGAACCAATGAGGGGATCAGAACACATTTCTCTAGGGTCAAGGAAAAAGGAACCTTACATAAACAATGCCAAAGACTGTATCAAAAAGTTTAGACGTTGAGATGTCAGTCCTGACCATCACTTGCATTCAAAGGTCTTGAAGTCAACTGGATCAGTTAGCTTCTGAGCCAAAGACAGGGTGTACATAGCACAGAAGACACAAGCTCTGGATTACAGGTTGGCCCAGATATCACTGCACCCAATGATCTGACAAGGGAAGGAGCAAGCAAGGAGGGAGAAGGATACATCCTCATGGCAAAGGGGGCAGTCTGGAGAATACCCATATCAATCTGTATCTTAATGACAGCCCTCATCACATGATCCAGTTATAACTTGGATACACTTCTGATGGACCTGAAGGACTTAAAGGGATAATTGAGGTGTGGCCAAAGGGTAAAACTGTCAATGTTCTGTCCCTGAGGAGGTACCTCACACTGATCATCTGGGGAATTTATCATCGATGACGACTGGTTCTAAGGAAAATCAGAGTTGAGGTTCATGGCACTGCTGGACCAAAGAATCAGTTGATGCTGGTCTCAGTTTGAGTGTTCCACATTCCGAATCCTCCTTCCTCTATCCTTTATCCTTACTATGGCCATCTTTATCCTTATGGTACTTACCTCTCATATGTCATAAGACCCATTGTCCGAACACCTTACAGTTACTACAATCAGTGGTAACATGTTTGGCATGCAAACTACATGCTGGTTATGTGCATCTTAGTTTAAACACTTCTTTAAGAACTTTTCTCCCTTTAATCTTTATTTCCCTTCATTACTTAAATCAAGAGAAAATTAACACCAAGCAAAAAAAAAAATACAATAACACAACAACAGCAGCAATCTAAACTACACAAGCCTGAACAGCAAGTACCAAAAAAACAGGAAAAAGAGCAAGGGATCAATCAGAAGAGGCTTTTGGCCTAGCCTCACATGCTGAGAAAGCAAAAAGAAAGCGAACAAGGAAGGGACACAAAAATTGACAGAGAGATCCAATATATGCAAAGGCCATTGAAAAATGCAGTAAACTCTCAGCTAACCAGCACCCATGGGGATTGATAGATGCTGGATAACTGTAGTTCCCGGTTGTGTCAGAGTTTCTATTAAAAATAGGCCTGACTAATACTGTACCCTATACTATTTGTTTGATTTGACTTGTTCTCAGGTTGGGGAGAGAGGGAATTTATTCCTATCTTCCTATCTTCCTTTTTAAAACTCTAAAAATGTAAGGGATGTTCCTGCAAGGGGGGGCACACAAAGTGCAACACATGAAAAACTCTACAAATGTAAGGTATGTTCCTGCAAGGGGGGGGGGCACAGAAAGTGCAACACATGAAAATTGTACTGTATTTCTTCAATTTTATTTTGCCGGTTGCTTGAGAGTGCTGGTTGCTTGAGTTCCAGTTAACGGAGACTTTACTGTACAATATGTTTTTTGTATTTGACAATATAAGAGGTGGAGCACATAGCTTGAGAAGTATATTGCAAGTGGACCTGAAGCAGCAAATGAGAGCTGAGGAAGTTTCACAACCAGGTGCATCATGGGAAAATAAATTTACAAGGGCTCAAGGCCGAAGCACTAATTTTGCAGTCTGATCAGACAAGAATCTCAAGGACCCAACAGTCAGATCAGACAAACACGAATGTATAAGACCATGACTCACAGTGATTCTGAAGGTAGTATTATAATAGTTGACCAAATTAATTTATGCACTGCATTTAATACAAAGACTGTCAGGACTGTAGAGATTTTAGGATATAGAATTTATGTGATTAACAAAATTTACCTGTGATAACAGAAGGGAAAAGTTTACATTTTAGAAGGAATTATAGGAGTTACTGTACCACACAGGAAAAACAGAGTTGCTAATAACAAAAGTTAAAGGTTATAATTGTATTAGTAAGCCTGGGAGGTGAGAATGGAAAGGCAATACATAAAGGAACAGTGGGAAGGAGGACACTCTCATGGATCTCATGTATGCAATAAAATCTAGAAGGTTTAGAATTTTTGTATGGAAGTGTTTGCACAGGTATTTTTATACCAGAAGACGACTTCAGCATTTTCCATTAAATGTGACAAAAACATCTGGGGGTATGATGGGACATACAGGAGAAATTGGGAACATGTTTTTTAGGAATGTAGCAAGTTAGCGTACTTTAAAAATTCCTTACAGGATACTTTGTCAGAAATGTCAGAGATGCAAATTACTGTTACCTAAAGAGATGATTCTTCAGAATTCGTATATACAAACTGAATTGCCTAGACATAATAAAGCCTTATTAAGTTTAATGCTTTTGGCTGCCAAAAAGCAACTTCTAGAAAATGGAAATCAAAATCTAAACCAACTGTAACTGAAGTACTGAATGCTATAAAGAAGAGAATAGATCTACTTAGAAGTAAATGGAATTTGTGGGAACAGTACATAAAAAAAATATTCAAGAGGAGGAGTGAAATTTCATTGACAGAAGGATATGTGCGGTTTACTTAACGTTGGAATGAACGATAACTGTACAAAAGAAAAACATACGTATAATGCAAGAAAATGAAAAATATTTGTACTGTTTTTTTTTAACTGTTAATGTATGTATACCCATAGCATTACTCAATATATGTGAGTATATTAAAGGTGTAAACGTTAAAAGATATGCAGCTGTCCAGTTTACTTCCAATATCCAGTGCAACTGCCAAGGATTGTATTATGAATATCTGCATGGCAAAAACACCATAAACTGGTACTGTAAGTGGCAACAAACTGTAGAATGAACATCTGCAGCACCACAGTATGGCATTAAAAAGCACACCTATCTATCTAACCTGTCACCCCACCGCCACATAACTGATGAGTTTGGGCATACGAACTAAATGATAAAACAATACAGCCCATAGCTTCCCCTTCCACCCAAGTGCACCATGCGAAATTGGAAAAAAAAAAAGTGATGTCCCCAATACATGAAGCCTGTCTCTTTCTGTAATCAAGTCTTCACATTAGTATTACTTATTTGTCTTTGTTTACCACGAAAAAACAACTCCATCCTAGAACCCATTTTCAGCGGAGGCGTGGGAAGAAAAGCTCCCCAGTAAAAAAGTATGTTACAATACAATAATTGTAAAGAGTAGTAATACAAATAACTATACGTTACTTAATTGTTACAGTCATTTAAATAATGTTTGCCAAGTAATTAAGTTGGTTATTTAGCCAATTGTAAGGAGTGGGTTATAAGCAGACCAATAGGACTACTCAAGGTGAGAAAAGGAGGAGACAAGGGGGGGACAGCAAGTGTTTGAAGTAGAATAAAACTAAATATGTTACGATTGAGAAGGAAAGGAACTGTAGAAGGGGTAGTAAAAAGAAGCAATTTTTGAGAAAGGATAAAATGCAGTGGAGATACAGTTGGACAGGGTTAAGAAAGTAGCTGACTGTGTTTAAGGTGAAGGTAAATTTAAAAGGTACCTTGTACTGACCTAATCCCTATCCAACTCAAATGCTCCTGACTTACTTACAATACTTGCTGCCTGTACAGTTACTATAAGTACATTTAATTTCATTGTTCTAGTGTTAAGGCGTATGTAGATACCCAACATTTGTCTCTTCACAGACATTTTTTGTGCATTAAATTACTTAAATAGTACAGACAGTAACTGTCCCTACTAAGACATACTATAGTACAGTAGCTTTGCCAAAATACTACCTTATTAACCCTCAACGTTTGCCTAGAAACAAAACACTGCACTGCAGTAATGGGCAAAAGTTTGATATTCAGTATCGTAAGGAATTAATTTACTCTGTAGTAACAGTGCTGTCTCCCACCAAGTAGCTCATAGCTGACTGACTGGCAGAACTTCCCACATACCAACATTTTTTGGTTGTTTAACATTAAACAACTTTAAGATATTTTAGAAGGCATTCTTTCTCAGAAGGCTAGACTGACTAGACAGCCTCTACAGATATTTCTTTGAAAGATGCTTACAGGACGTAAAAGATGTTGATCTCATTTCTATATACTTTTTGTGAAACTAGGTGCCTGGCTAAAATTTCAGCGTTTACTACTGCCATGTTTGTTACTGGAGATTCTCTCTGCAGTGCTTCAAGTCAGTTATTGCTATTTTATATCCTCAAATTATTTTCCATTTTTACTCTGGATTTTCAGGCATTTTGAAGATTCTGTGATGCGTTATCATTAATATTGTTAAGAGACCTTCATTATCCAACCTTTAACAACACTTTTTTATATTATCTTTGGTCACCTGTACTGAACTTAAACCTCTGTTGTACATAGTAAATGTATTATCAGCCAGAAAATTTGATTTCCCTCAATTTCCTTGGTCATGCACTTTGTTTTTCCCTTACTGCTACTGCCTATCTCACCAAAGTAATGGATATTGGTGGTAAGAATGCAAGTTACAATTAATAAAAAGGACATGGGGTAATGTGTGCTTAATAAATATTCAGTTTATGTTTTTTCATGCCCCAAGTCAAAAATTTTCCATGGCCTCCTCTCACCCCCACCCCCGTTACTTCCAAGTCCCCTTTTCTGCCTGAATAGTTACCTTTTTTATATTGCATCTTGCATACTCTGACTTCCATATTTCAGTCTGCCATTAACTGATGTTGCTATACTTACCCCATGTAGGTTTCCTAGAGAGAAATAGTGTTATTTATTATGTTTCAGTCAGGAGTTACTGTACAGCACTCCAACATTATCAGTGTGCTCAAACCATAACATAGCATTTATAAAAAACACAAAGACCAGACAAAAAATGTAGATGAAAGTAAACAAAAGTGGCCTAACAAATACTTAGCATCATTCTTTGGAGCTAAATTTGTCAGCCAGTAAGTCTGCTATATTTTTTGGCTCGGTATAACTGGCTCCAATTATAATGAGCTCTACACACAACTGTGCATTGCCTTTGAGGCTGTGGACATAGCTAAAGAATGCCTAGTGTTGTCCTTGGCCTGGGAGGCTAAATTTACCTCACATCTGGCTTTGGTCGACTTTATTTGTCCTCTGAGTTGCTTGTTTAGTTTGATGAGAGTAGTTTTATCCAGCTGGGTGCTGCACCTCCTAAGTTTTGCCATGATTTTCTTCCTCCTGTTATACAGCCTATTGGTTTTGTGATTCCACCATGGTGACTTGTTTTTTGAGTTAGTTCTGTACTTCTTCCTGGTGGGTACAACTGCCTCTATGCAGCTATTAATATGCTTGTATAGGGTTTCTGTGAACAGTTCTGCATAGGCAGCCGTAAACTTTGGGTTTATGGGGGCTTGACATTTTGCCAGGTTATCACTTAACAGCAAGAAGTTAGCCTTAGAGTAGTTCCTGAATATTCCAGGTTTAGCTGGGGGTACATGTTTTATTTTTACCTCAAAGGAGACCACTTTGTGGTCTGACCTTACCAGGGAAAACATTACACTAGCGGTTGTGCAGCACTCTCCCACATTAGTGGGGACCAGATCCAGTATGGTTGCATCCCTGGTTTGTGTAATGACTATCTGATCCAGGGAGTTTGTGTTTACAAAATTCAGGAATCTCTGTACCTGTATGTTTGGTGTCATTTAGGATTCTCAGTTAACAGTGGGGTAATTAAAGTTGCCCATGAATATGGTATTCATTCAGAAGATGAGCGCTTCCAATAAGTTTAAATACATGGTAAGAGTTTCCTGGGTCATAGAGGGGGACTTACAAGGAAGTGATATTGGATTTTGCCTATGGTGATTTGAACATGGAGTAGCTCAAGTCCTGTCTGACCAGCCTTGAGGTATATTTATTTTTGATGCAAATCGAGATACCTCCACCTTTAGTCCCTGTCTGTGTAGTAGTAGCTAGTCTAAATGTGTAGAAGGCATCATAACCTTCCACTATCAATGCGCTTTCTGCAGCTTTAAAGCATTTCTCAGTGACCACATGAAGAGAACTTCTAGGGAGTGGAGTTTTTTGTTTAGACTCCAAGCATTGAGCAGTAATACCTTTAGATTTCCTTGGTTTTGATTTGGTATGTTGAAAGTACTTTCAGTTTGACATTGCCAAAAAAAAAGCACAATGGGGAAGACAATGTTTCAGCTAATATTTGAAAGCCTTGAGGGGAGAGCTGCAGACCATCCCTGGCAAAGCAGCATGGCCTGTTGACCATCTCTTTTCATGCTGACAAATACTGCACCCTCTTGGAATGACACCAGAAACGTAGCCAGTTTATTAAAGTCATTTAAACTTTTGTTCGTATTGTGGCATCATCCTTAGAGAAGGTAAAATGCTGCTCAACACTAGGCTCATACCAGCCTGGGACACATATTCCAAAAACTCAATGATGTCTTTCTTCATACAGTCTAGGGAGGTATGTCTCAGGTCATTTACACCCACATGGAGTATGACATACTGGTACTTGTGGTCCAATGACCTGAGCGCATGCATAATGTGGCAGATCCTAGCACCTGATAAGCAACTAACAGAGTTTATCCTTACTCAGCCTGGTGAGAGGGCCATCAGTGTGCCTCACAATGGAATCTCCAATGACCAGAATGTTGGACTGTGTGGTGGCTTGCCCTATGGGTTTAGAAATAGAAGCTCCATGAGATGTAACTGTATGTGTTGATGTGGGTGCTGTTTTGAAAGAGTACATTCGAGGCTGCTGAGGGCATTTGTTATGTGGACTTCATCTTGGAGGTCTTTCAGGTTAAGGACGATTACATTTAAGTGCCTCAGCATATGTAGGTCTATATGTCTGCTTTAAATTGTGTATGATGGGTGCAGTGTGTGTACTACCGACAACCTTATTGACATTAGGATAACTTTTATGTGAGAGCTTTGCCTCCAATGACATTGTGTAAACACATCTCTCACATACCATATCAGTTTGTTTGAGAATTAACTGGTTATCAGGAAACATGAGGCAATTTCTACATTGCCTCACGATGCCCATATCCACCAAGCAAGTAACGGAGATAGTGGGAAAGTTCATATCCATGGCAACAGACCCTTTTTATTGATTAGATAGTTGGAGTGAGAATATAAAGCAATGTCAGGAGCATCTGGTTTGCAACTCTGGAGACATTGCTTGTCACTGCAAACTAGCTGTTCTGTATGCAACTAGGTATTGGTGAAATCTCAGTCACTGGCTCCTCTCCCAAAGTACCCAAATGGTGAGATGATAAAATCAGCAAGCAAAGGTAATATTGCTGGAAATGAATTCATTACCAAATCCTGGTGAGTACCTTCATGAGTTGGACCCTGTTCTTACAAAATTTCACCAAGACAACACTGATATATAGACTTTATTTTATATAGCATCTATCATGGACAGTAGTAGATTAAAAAAAATGAGAAAGACAGCTGAGTGCACAAGTCCAAGGATAAAAAAGTGCCCAATCCTGGTAGGCACACTGCAATACTGCAAATATGGCAGTGCAGAATCCTCATGGCAAGGAAACATTCCTACAATGGGGTTAGACCAGGCTAAGGGACAGGATGGACCCCCTGTTGTAGAAGGAAGTAGTAGTCCATAAAAAACTGACAGGCCATAAAACAGCCATAAAGATGATAGAGTGGACTACTGAAGATAAGAAGGAAATTATGTATTGTTTCTATTATATAAGAAGCCCAGGATTTCTGGATAGAAGATATTCAAAAAGATTAAGACAGAAATTAGAGCAAAGAAAAAAATTCTCGCATAAGAGAAACTGTCAAAAGCTTCAAGTGCATACTTGTGCTCATTATTACAACAGATTCATGAAAACATTACATAGACCAAGGAACTTTGGGCAGGTTGCAAAAAGAAGTGACTGAAGAAGTGCAAATATATAAATAACAAAACCTAGACATTTTTGAAAGATATAAAAAAAGAAACATGGACATGGGGAAATAGAGATATCTGATATAGTTCATTATTTATGCAAAGGAGAAAACCAAACTAATCAATACAAAAAAGCAATTCCAAAAATATTTGAAGAGAAATTAAGGCAGAGACACCCAAACAGGGGAAATTTCATAATACAAAAAAAATAAGATCACAAAGGGGGAACATACAACATAAGATTAGTAAAGTAAAAGTTGAACAAATAGAAGTTGAAGTTAAGGAATACCTCTGAAGTGAAGGATTTAGTGTATGTCACAGCATGACAGAACAATGAGTCCCAAATTAAGGAGAAAGAGATGATACGGGAGACATCTGAAGAAGGAATACGGACATGGGAAAGAAAAAAGATTAATGTGGTGCGATAGTTATGCAAAGGAGAAATCAAAACTAATCGATACAAAACAAAGCAGTATCAAAGGTATTTGACAAGAAATACAGGCAAAGGCATACGGATATGGAAAATTTTACAATAAAAAAAAATAAGAAAACAAAGAAGGAAAGTAGAAAAGAGGATTAGTAATGGAGAAATTAAAGAAATAGAAATTAACGTTATGGATTACTTGTGAAGTGAAGGATTTACTGTAGAAAATCCAGTTCTGGTAATGTCACAGCATGATGGAATAAGTCCCCAAATTAAGGAGTGACAGGTGGAAGCATCTGATAAGTTGCCACATGAAGATACTTTGGAGGCTTCAGTGGGAAGCCAGTGAAGTTGTTCAGTTGTAGTTGTATACCAAGGGAAGGAGCAGGAATCTGTGACAACTCTGATACAGTCAATGTGGTGGAGTGATAGGCCAGTGAGTTCCCATATGAAAGAGCAATGGATGAGGCAGGATGCAGCTGAATAGAATAGGTCTTAGGAAGATGTTCTGGAACTTTCTGTAGAATGCCCACAAGAAACCAAGTATAACAAATATGCCCTCAATTTAGAAGAAAAAGCTCTAAGGGGATAGCTGCCTGATTTAATAAAGATAGATAGAACTGCCTGATTTAATAGAGATTGACAGAAATATTAAGATGCAACAGACTGCAGTATGTCAATAAGACTCAAAATGTTAGAAGTCTGATAAAACAATGAACGCAGTAATCAAGACTATTAAAAGAAACAGATGTAATATAACAGAAGTGGATAGGATATATTACTGTGCAGTTAAATTACTAACAGATAAAGTCTTAACTCAAAAATATAGGGCAATAAGGGATACGATGGGAAAAAAATGAAATGCCATCATGGAAATATCGAACAGGAAAAAACTATAAAGCAATTAAGACAAGAACTGTCGATGTTGGAAGAGTACAGAAGAGAGAATAGATCAACAAAAATACTTAGAATAACAGATGTGATAAAAGCAATGTGCAGTATTAGAACAGACCAGGATCTGTCAAACACTGTAGCAAATAATAAATTAAAGATCTCAACAAAGGCAAAAAAAATTTAGAAAATATGCAGATAAATATAAAGGAAAAGTACAAAATAAGCAAGTCATTCATGACCTAAAAAGTTTTATAGAGAATTGGGAAGCAAAGCAAAAGGATTAGAAACAGCACCAAAAAAGAAGAAACAGACACATTTTGGAGAAATATTTATGAATACCACGTGGAACTTAACAAAAGATAATGAATGGATAGACTAAGTAAACAAACAATAAGACGTTCAAATGTACAGGATATGAAATGGGATAAAGTACAGCCAGAGAAACTGAAATAAAATTAAGAAAAGCTCCTAAATGGAAAACTCCAGGCCTAGATGCACTACCTAACTTCCTTACATGAGGATTTAACCTTGAGTAAGAACTATCTATATGTTCATCCCAAACATATACCAAGCTGGTTAACAGCATGAAAAATTATCCTCTTCCTTAAGATTGTACTTGCAAGCTATCCTAAAAACTATAGACCAATAACATTCCTTCTGAAGATGTATAAACTATACACCAGAACTGTCGCTGACAGAGTTTGTAATCATTTAGAAGAAAACTCAAAAATGGCAGTAGAACAAAATGGTAACAAAAGAAAGGCATATGAAACAAAGGATCATTTGTTGTTAAAGTCATAATGGAAAAGTGTAAAAAGGAGGAGAATCTAAGAATGGCATGGATAGACTTCAAAAAAGCAGTGATAAAGGAGTGCTTACAGATGTATAAGATATACCCTGTATTGATCAATTACATTACAGTCGCCATGAAAAAGTGGCAAACCACGTTACAACTAAGCCATGATAAAGGAGAAAGTATTATCCCAGGGATAAAAATTAAAGGGGGGTATTTATTCCAGGGTGACTCTTTGTTGCTGCTGCTCTTTTGTCTTAACCTTAACCCATTAAGTGGTCTACTTAACAGATTAATTCATGGTTACAATTTGGCTCCTAGACAACAACAAACTAAAGAATTCTCATATTCTTTTTGTGGATAATTTATGAAGGAGGAAGTGTATAAATATTTGGAAACTGATGAAGGATTGACATGAAAACATGAACAAATGTGAACAAAATTTAGTAAGGAATATTTTAGAAAACTCAAATTACTGAAAATGGCCCTAATATCTAGGAACAAAGTTCAAGGTATAGACCAATTTGTTCTACCTGTTACAGTTTTGAGGTGATTGACTGGCCCCAAAAGTACTGGATCAGCAGAACAGGAAAACAAGAAAAATGCTTTACTCTTATCAAATGATATAGAAAAATCAATGTATAGCAAGATTATATATTCCTCAATATGAAGGATGTATGGGCCTCCTAAAATTGATTATATGTATAGGTCCACAATCCACCTCCAGAATCAACAGAGTTTAAAAATTTTCTATTCCTATGTCATCTCTTTCAAAACCTAACCAAATATGGTTTCTAAAAGACTTACAACATGAATTTAGAAGCATTCACAACACCCTTACAGCTATCTATACTGTGACTGATAAAACCTTCTTTTCCATGGAAAAAGGTTGGCTGACTGGAGCAACTATCACAAACCTAATAATAATTTTAGTGCACACCATTCTACTTACACTGCTAAACAAACATGGATTAGGATCAAACACTCTCACCTGGTACGAAAAACATTTATCAGATAGAACCTTTTCAGTTCAGTCAAGTAACTTATGTACGGACATGGATACCTTCTTGGCCAGTGTACCTCAGGACTCCATGCTCGAACCCATATTATTTTCACCATGTATTAATGACATAACCAACACCATACATCTTAAAAGGCTGGTAGCATCATCCTTCATAGAAAAGGACCCTCCCTTGCAACAGTCCACTCTTCACATCAAAAAGATTTTTTTCGTCTACAATTGGTTGGCTAGCAAAACTTCAAATCGGAATATCTCCAAGATAGCCTTCACATTTTCTGGTATACAATATAAACTCTCTTGTTACTGATCATGAGGCTTGCCACTAAGTAATTTAAATAGTGATTTTGTTTTAAGATTTAATTCTAAAGAAGTCAATGTTACACACTGATGAAAGCGTCTAATTTTGGTTGGAATAAACATCTTATTTTATTTTACCTTGGGGCCTCCTTCTTATTCCTGGCCAATTTCATGTTTCAGATTTGCAGTATGAGTTTGGTTCTTGGCGTGTTTTGGAGTCATATCACAAAATACTCTTTGGAAATGTGTCCATCTAGTTCACAAGTCTGAGTACAGTCCAGGATTCTGGGTGCCATCTGGTAAAGTTTTATATGTTCTCATATTGTCTCTGTCAGATTTTTTTCTGATTAATTCGGTCTCTTCCTCCATTCCAAAGACAAGCTACTTAGGGTGATTTACAATTCAAGTGAAATGTATACTCTAATAAATGTTTCCTTGGTCTCTCCTATAAGATCTGAGTGTAACTGATATAGTCAACAAAATAAATAAATGGAATATATAAAAGCTTGTCTGGTATACTTAATGATGACATGGAAACACCTGGCCATGGTGTCAGTTTAGAGTGAAAATATTGACATGTATCAGACTTATCCTCATCTGTGCCAAATTCAGCATTACTTGTAATATCAGCACTTCTTAATACACCTCACAAGGAAGGACAGAAAAAAGTTATACTCATAACATTAAGTCAATTTCATATTACATGCAGCTACAACATGTATGTTTTGGGACCTAGCTGCGTCAAAAAAGTGAATGGCCCAAGCTGTGGACTCAAAGAACAAACTACCATAATTCTGATGTAAAAACTTTGCATCTCTGCTTATATTTGCATCTCTGCTTATAATTTAACAATGTATTTAAGGTCCCACTGAAACATAACTTCATTTTATGTCTTCTTTGGAAGGGGGACGACAGCTCTGTGGTCCTGAGCACATTACAGGACGCATGCTCATAAAAGTGTACAAATCTAAGAACGTTCTAGTAAGCATCAGATTGTTAGGTAATAAGCTGTAATGCCAAAAAATTAATAAATGAGATGTTTCATTTCAAAGCAAAAAAAAAAAAATCTGGAAAAAGGAAGATATCTATTTCTGAAACTAGGGAAATAATGCCAGCAGTACAATGCAAACAAACAGATGTACACGTATATCTTAGTATACTATATTAGCCCCATGTTCCAGTGGCTGCATTGGCTGCCTTATGTGCTTCCATATTGCTTTCACAATCTTGGCATTTATGTGCTTAGCTTTACTTGGCTTGGCCATGCAATATATACATTACATATCTCTCTCTCTCTCTATATATATATATATATAGCTAGATAGATATATGTATTTTTCTGTGTTTTGATATTTTTGTACACTGTACACATTAAGTGGCTGTATTTGACATTTTGAGCAGGTTGTGTGTGAAAGCAGCTGACTGATCACTGCCACAGGGATGCAATAAATAGCATTGCCATCTCACAGCACATGCTTTTCTGGGTGAGTTCTTGGTCTGTGGCTTCTTCTGTGCAGAATAACATAAATATCCTTCCTGTCTCTGGGTTTTATCCAGATGTTCTGGTTTCCTCCACAACCCAATGATATGCCATAGGTAAACAGTGTATACTGCCTTCCATTGTTTTGGAATTCAGAGGTTTGTGTATTAGTACTAGGCTAACTGCCCTTCTGGATCATTTTAAGCCTAGCCAATTGGCCCATGTGAGAATCAAACCCTGCACCTTGTATCTGTAAGGCAAATGCCTTAACCACTGTGGGAACCTCCTACACCACACCCAGATGTATGACTTTCATCCTGAGAAAGCCCATCCATAAGGTCCCTATGTCTGCTTCACAGGTACCCTTCCATGTATCCACACTATTCTGCAATCTGCACAGGAAACATATTTTTCAAATAACATTTACTAACATGACAGAAAAGTTAAAGAAGACTTGCTGAAAGAAGGTACTCAGGTATATCATATCTGTACACAATTGCCTATCAATATTCAAATTTCAGAAAGATTCATTAATTCCTCCAACTCAGTCACAGCCTGTGTCATTCAGATTCACAAAAAAATAAAGCCATGACCAGACTGAAATCTAAAAAAGGAAGCAGATTTCTAAATGGTAGTACAGGACCTGCCTTAAGTCTAGAATTCCTCTATACCACATTCATGTACATATGTAATATTACATCCAGGGAAGATTACAACACTATAATTAAGATATTACAAATATTAAACATATTATAACATTCTTTCCCTGAGATGAAGTAACTGTGCATGCATATGTGGATGTGACAAAATTAGCCCCATCTTAAAGGAAAGAAAATGAGGTTTAGGGTCTCCAGTTATTTGGTCTTTTTTGGTCTTTAAATACTCCAACACTCCATTCCACATTTAATTCTAAACTAAAAAGCTTTTCAGAGGCATACGCATACTGTTAGGTTATTCCAGAATATTTTATCTGTGTCATACTCCAATATTACAGCATCAAACACAGGTAGATCATGTACAAAATACCTACAGCCTAATAACTTATACTACCCATTATGAAAATACAGAATTCAATCACATTATAATTACATTTATTCCACCCATTATGGACAAAAGATTCAATGACATCCTAATCATACTTATGCCTCCAATTATGAAAATAAAGAACTCAAGCTGGATTTGCTTCCATAGTTCCCTATTAGTACATTTTCTCAGATTTGTGTACCGAAGTCTCTTACCTCACATAAACATTACTAGTTTCCTCAATATAAGAGTTGGATACACCTGTTTACAAATGCAGTCTTCTTTTTACTACTTGTTTTATAAAAGGAAGTGACAGGTGATGCTCCCTAAATCACCTGTATGCCTTGTCACAATAACAAACGAGTCAGTCCATGAAACTTCTGGGACCCTCACCCCACCTGACAAATCACTCTGAGATGTGCGCATCTCGCTGTCAGTCATCTAAGCACTACCCCCCCCCCACCTGACTCATCACTCTGAGATGTGGGTATCTCACTGTCAGTCATCTAAGCACCACCCCCCACCTGACTCATCACTCTGAGATGTGGGCATCTCACTGTCAGTTATCTAAGCACCCCCATCATGCTGAGATGTGGGCATTTCACTGTCAGTCATCTAAGCAGACCACATGAGATGACAGCCCTTTGTATGCCAGTGTTTTAACCTGTACTGTCTGCAACATCATCTGCTTTTATAGTTTCCCTGTGGTATACTATGTATATCCCAGTAACCGAGGAAGCTGTGAGACCTTCCCTGCCCAAAGTAGATTGACAAAACAAAATATTACACAAATGTGTGCAGTTCTCTTTAAAAATAAGTTTATTTGTGTTTAAAAGTGTCTAACATCATTTATAAGTCAAATCTATAATTCTTCTTTCTGTGCAGGACCAAATGTTGAACACAAAAGATGTCGGAGTATTTCAGCCACATAATCTTGGTTTGTTTTTGATCCTACCAGGAAATGGGATAAACTACATTGTTCTGGTCCTTTGCAATTTTCCAGGCCAAAAACTGAGTAGTATGGATAAGCTGAGCCTAATAATGAAACTTTATACCTACAACCTACAACCCTGAGTGAGTGTTAACAGTTATACAGTCCATCCAAAGACTACTGTAATGTCAAGAGTTTTATGCCACAAAACCACAGATCAGCAGTTGCTGGTTTCTAAACTTTCCTCTGTTCATTACTGGAATACATTTTATTGAAAAGTTATGCGTATTTTTGAGATTTAGAAGAATGCTTAACTCAAAGTTTCAAAAACCTCTTTATCCTGATTTTCAGTTTATATCACTCCTCACAAGCCTAGTTGAGCAAATGACCGGTTTTGTTCTGTTTTGTCAGGAAGGATCTTAGTGGAATTTTTAGGTGCTGTTGGAGTCTTAGGGTATCATAAAATCATGGGAAGCAAGGCCATCCACTTCTGCCTTAACAACCATGTGCGGACTGTTCTGTATATTCTCAGCTAGGCTGAGCCACCATCATAGCAGTAGGTGCAAGTAAAATGTCAGCCCTTTCATTCTCATTATTCCTCTGTCTGCCTCTTTCTACATATTAATTACTCCCTACAGCCCTCAGCAGTGTATCTCCCTCTGTAGGGAAACACCACAGAGACCACTCTTGTCGACTGTCTTAACCCATGGGGCTGTCTTCCTACTTCCTCCCCCAAAGACATTGTTTGCATTTCCTACAGAGAACGTGTATAAACCTCAAACTTATTTGCATTTTTTTTGCAAGGATTTAAACAGGGAAGTGGACTATATCAGAGTGTACCCCTCCCACTACAGGATTTACTCTGTAACTCTCCTCAAGATCATCATACTGTTCCCCTGAATGGCAGTGCAAATGCAGTCCTGATAGACATACACACACACGTGTGAAAGCAAAAGCTCGCACTTATCCCCTTTGCTATATATGATGTCTAGAAATGGTATACAGCCCTTTCCTCTGCTTTGCTTAATAATATATTTGGCCAGCCACAGACATGTCTCCCCAGTGCTACCCAGCAACTCCTTTTAAACATTTAAAGAGGGGTTAAGAATAAAGGAAAACAGACTTATTGTGACAAAATAAAAGACATGATAAAGGTTGCAATGGCGTGATACTATTTCAATAAACATTCTGGCCTGCTTCTTTGACAAATGTGTTCAGTTCCACTAGATTCTACATGCCATATAACATGGTTACAAACGTGTTGTAGTGGTTCCGCATCGGACTACAAAGCATGGGTATATGTATTTGAGGCCTGCAGACTCAAACTGTTCTTGCTATGTCTGGCAGTTAGAGCATTGGATTAAGACTGTTCTTCTTTTTTCGGCTTTTCACGGTTAGGGGTCACCACAGCGGAACTCCAGTCCGCTAATTATTGGCAGTAGATTTTTTTTTTACAGGTGCCAAGGTGCCAGCTCGACACCCAACCTTCAACGAAGGCACGCCCATTCTCCGCATATCTTTTGAACGCCACTCGACTGCGGGGAGGACATTATGAGCTGTTATTGAGCTACTTACTGCAGGGTCTGATTCCCTTAGCCTTTATTTGCGTACTGTGCCTATTGTGTGACATTGTGGAAGTCGCCTAACCAGACAGTGTTTTGGGGCAATTGGGAACTTGGGCTAGGTTCTGTAATGGTTTTCTGATCTGCATGCCTTGAAACTGGGTCTACATTATTTTGTCGAATGGCTATTTAGCGAATACCCATTCATCGAACACCTATTTAGCGAAGCCACTCTTCATCAAATGGCAAATTTTAACTAGGGCAAACCAGAGGTTGTCCATCATCTGAAATTTGCCCTTTTCACCCCTGTAGTATGATCTCGGAGTTGGTATATTTAGCTAGAAGGGTGTGGTAGCTGCAGCCCCCAAACTTGACAGGTTTTCATATTTTTTTTTTTTTTGTGGTCACTTGGTTGGCCAACTGCTGGTTTGCCCAAATTAAAATTTGCCTTTCGATGAAGAGCAGCTTCGCTAACTAGGTGTTTGACGAATGGCTACTCAATGAATAGCCATTCAACAAAGTGATACAGACCCTTTGCAAATACTTATTAACTTAGGTAACATTTAGGGTCACTATTATGCAGTGGTTGTGCTCCAAACTCCCAAGCACAGTTAAGCGAGTTGGAGGCCTGAAAGCCCAAGCTGCTCTTGTCTGGCAGTAAGTATAGAGGATTAAGGCTTATGAACTGTTAAGGTGTCTCCTGTGGTTCAGAGTTTTATTCCTCCAACCTTCATTTGCCTACTGTGTGACCCAGACAGTGCTTTGAGGCAAATGGGAAATTGGACTGGGCTCCTCAATGGTCTCCTGGACCGCATGTCTAGTAGCTATCTAAGAACCAACTCTTTATAGATTTTTTTATACTATTGTGCCATACGATATTATAATTTCAGCCACAGTTATCCCTATTACTTTTGGAGATTTTCTCTCTGGGCCACTTAGCCAACAAAATAAATCAATAAACAAACAAAAATAAATAAAATTCACTAGTACCTATAAATCGTATAGCAAGTCACTATGGAAGACTGGCAATGTTTGCTGTTGCGTTTCATCAACGGTGACGTATGGCATTTCGCAGTGTAACCCGTTCTAGCACTTAGCACAACCACAGCCCTAGTTTGGGCTTCCTTTGCATCCTCATTCCTGGACTTACAGTCTGGCACACTCGTGCGAGGTTTACTGTTGTCTTTTTTTTTTTTTTTATATATATATAAATTCATTTGAACATTTAAAATGATTCTAAATCAGATTTTTTTTTTCAAGTAAAACAGCCAATTACAAAATTTGCTCTCATACCAAATAAATATTTAATAGTAATAAACACCTGAACATAAGTTTAACCAGCTATAGAATTTGTGTACGACAAAGAATGTAGATGCCATAGGAATAACATTTTGATTCCTTCATAGTAATTTAGGGACACTAGTATTTTAATGACTTCTTAAACTTTTTTCAGTCCACAGGTCACTGTAATAATCTATTATGTTCGTGAATAACTAGACATTACCTTACAGTAACATTCTGATGTGTCTGCCAGTACAAATCTGAAAGCCCAAACAGCATCTGCATTCCTACACAAACTGAAATTTGAGCCTTGGCTGCCTACAACAGCTTCATTTCACCTCAGCTTAAGTTTCTGCATCGACACAAATGGCTGATGAAATGTCACTGCTCACTGAAACAGTCATCTATTACCATTTTCCATGCACGTGCTATGCAACCAAATCACGTAATTCGTGAATGACAAGGGAAACAGACACAATTAAGTTCACGATGTACACACCTCTGAAGAGTCGCTCATGTATATTTCATGGTACATTCTGTATACTAGCATAAATATTTTATAATGTAATGAGGCCACATTAAATGAAATTTACTGTCTGTTGTATATTTACTGAACCCAGAAGAAAGCTAGCTGTTTTATTTGCCAGAATCATTTAAGTATAAAGCAGTTTGTAATTTATTTCCCTTAATAAAGGAATATAAATGCTTCCAGTTTTTAACATAGGTTTGAATGCTACTGCACTTTTGATGTAATACAGCATGGATAACAATGTTACTGTTAAACACAAAATGTGCATTGCTCATGTTTAAGATATTAAATGATCATATTAAGGCACTCTTAATGGTGTGTGTGTGTGTGTGTGTGTGTGTGTGTGTGTGTGTGTGTGTGTGTGTGTGTGTGTGTGTGTGTGTGTGTGTGTACCTCTCAACTTCATAGTTCAAGAAACCTGGACAAAACCAAAAAAGAATTAGAGGACAAAGGTGCAAAACAGGGACATATTTTAAATACTGCTCTT